>NW_004443973.1:18756685-18777876 GCF_000243295.1 Trichechus manatus latirostris
CCAGCATCATTCAACAGTTAGGGATATATATGTCTGTATTTGTAAATATATATTCTAAATATCAAATCACACAGATTCTGCTTTAGGCAAAGCAAACCCAAAATACTAAGGAGATGAATTAAAGGATGCTACGTACAAGAGATAGGATTGTCTTTGTAAAAGGATCCTCCCAATTTTCATGTAAACAGGGAGTTCCCCTCTGGCCCTCATGTTTGTTTACACATCATTACTTGATGAAGGGGCTGAAAGGGGCTCAATAGCTGTGGAAGAAAAGTGTTGTAAGCATCTCCACTTAGCGATCAATCATAATAAAATTAGCACGTCTTTGAAATGATAATGTAATGAGCCATTTCACAGACACTGGCTTCACACACAACTTTTCAAGAATGTATTTGCTACATAGAGGGAGGAGGGTATCTTGCGTATGCTATGACGGCACAGGGGATAACAGTTCAGGGTGTAAAGACAAAGGAGTTATGCTACAAAAATGCAACAGTAGATACAACTTAGAAACCGGCTTTACTTTGCTGCAAACAAACGGACAAGATCTTGTACAATATATAATAAAAAGTACAGCATCATACAAGTGCCACTAACCAAAGAAACTTAAGGAGAAGGCTTAAAAATGCTTATTTGTAATATATATATGTATATACATACACACTGCAATAAAAAGCCACAATAAATACACACAATTCCATGTCATTCATAATAAATACTGAAAGTATAAATACAGAAGACTACAGCTAATATGAATAAATTATTACAACATAAGGTTCAGGTTCAGTTCTGTTGAATAGTATTGTAGCTTATTTTTATATACCCTTTGGCATCTTTGATGTTATAATTTATACACAAGAGAAATCAATCTAGAAACTATGTAACATACTACATGACATCTTAGTGTAAAATGACTGTATATATAGATTGCAATTTGATTTTCTTCCCTTTCACCCTTTATAAGTGATTAGATTGAACATAACAGTAATAAAATTTCTACTGAAGTACTGATGAAACTGAGTAAAAGTGATAATAAAATCAAGTGAAAGATAAACCAATCATAATGCAAACAAAATATGTTACAGTGCAGTGGCTTTTCTGAATTTTTAAGTTTTTTTTTTTTTTGCACCAGCAAAAAAACAACAACAAAAGCAACTCTCAGCGGACTTCCCTTGTGTAAGACCATTCCCAATGTCCGAATGGTTAAATGTAGACTTAAGGGTAACTCCCAAGTCCTTTGGAACATCTGATCTACCATTACATTCAGCACATTCGATTTCATCAGAATTTGCAAATGTACCAAGTTTCTATGGCAGCTGGAAAGTAGAGATAGTCTTCATGTCTAAAACTATGATAAGATAAAGACACTGCAAAAGGTGATATCTGTCTATGCAACCAATTACACATATATATTTTAAATGGGGAAAATGCATTTTTTGACCAATGCCAAATGACCTTTTCCTATCAAATTGGTATACCCTGTGACACTGAGGGAAAAACACTGAAATAACAAAGTGCCATTTTCTGCATTAACAGGCATTAACCAGTACATATGTATTAATAGTTCTATCTTAAGAGGCTATTACACCAGAAATGCAATAAACTAAAAAGAAAGCAGATCAACTTTACTAAGACACAATAAAGGCTGAGGTTCTTAGGAACAGAGTCATAATCTACAGGTTTTAAATTTTTTTTTTTTTTTTTTTTTTACTATTTCTGCACTGTAAATGTCTAGTGTTTATTTTACATCAAACACTTTTGAAACATGTTTCACAAACTACGCCTCAGACTTATTTTCAGAGAGGTGCCTACAGTCAATTAAAACATGGGCCAAATTATTCAAGATTCTTTACATGAGCATTCTATAACATTTTTTTTTTTAAAGCAAAAAGGGTCATTTTCCCCTAGTGTTATTTGTGGGGAGCAACCACATTGATGTGGCTGTTATTTCATAAGTGCATTCAAGTTGGGGAGATGAGCAGCTGCACCTAGATTGTAAAAAATCCCATAGAGAAAGGAAACATTGATTTTGGGGGTGTTCCTCATCTTCCAGTTAGTTCTGTCTCTGGGTTGCATCAACTCTGAGCAAATGGAAAAGGCTCTGAAAACTGCGGAGGGTGGGGGGTGTAGGGGGGAAGGAGAGAGGCTTGTATCAAGAGAAACAATCAAAAAAAAAAATCACCACCGTCCAAGACTCCTCCCTTCGTTTTCAGGTCTTGTCAAAATGACAAATTTTAAAATCATTTTCCTGATCCCTGAGAAGGCAAGCAGCCATTGTTTAACGAACATGGGGACAAAGGCTGGGATCAAATGGTGGCTGAGTAATTCTCTGGAGTCATTTTTATTCCACAGATTCTCCACAACTAGTCACATCTTCCCCAGAAGGAGTGGAAAGATCTTTAGATTCTTATTTGTCATTTTAGGCTAATGAAAGATTAACGAGAAGGTACTTATTTAGAAGCATGAAGGCAGAAAATGCTTACTTTTTATCACTGTAACTTCTCAGAAAATTGAACAGTGTAAAAGTCAAGTCATTTGATCCTATTTCTGATGTTATACTTGTCACTGGGGATTTGAAACAGTCATTTTTTTCTCAAATTACCTCCAATTAAAAAACAGCAATGATGAAAACACAAAAATTAAAATTAAAAGCAACCACAGCCATACTTGTTGAAAGCAGCATTGTGTCATTGCTGAGCATTGTGTCAATACCCATATCTTTAGTAAAAGATCTGATTTTTCGGGAAGCTTGTGGAATCATCAAATATAATAATTATCAAATGTAGGGAACCCAACTCTCCTTAAGTCTTCCAGTACAATGGCCCAAATTACCACAACTGTTGCCAGGTACTTAACCCACAAAGATCAGCCAAGATATTTTCTTACTGTGAGAAAAATCTAAGAAAACTGGATTGGTTGCCAAGGAAACCACCTTCCCTAGAGATGTTAAGAATAGATGTGTATCTATCCCGTTGGGTATGCCTGAGCGACAATCCTCCCTGGCGGTAGATGGATGAGCCAGATGACCTCTGGAGATCTCTTCTAGTCTTAGGACTATAAAATTTGAAGAATACAGAAGCATCTCAAACTTTTCATTATTCACACACAGTTGGCCATTGTGAATATCTTTGAAAAGCTTAAATTATTCTGAGATACCCCTTTGTCATGACTAGTGTCTAATGAATCAGAGTCCAGACATTAACCTTTGGCAGTGGACTCTTATTTGATTGTAGTACAAAGAAAATGATTTTGCCAACTTCTAAATTTTAAAATCTATGACGTTCAGGTATCATTTGGATACCATTAAATTATGTAAGGATCAAGACTAAATAATTTTTTAAAAATTCCAGGCAATTTTTTTTCTAGGTTCAGAGATTAGGTTTTTCCTCTTTAGGAGAATTCAGATTTAGATTTTATTTCATTCTTTCCTTCTCTTTAATATTTAAAGAAAATTATAACATGGAATATATATCTTTGAATTTATTTTAAAGATGAGTGGCTTTCTTAATAGCTAAGGGGAAAAATTTGGTGGCCAACATAAAAAAAAAAGGAAGAGCAAAACAAAATTGGATAAAATGTGCTACAAAATTACAAATTTCATATTCCTTTTTTATATGTCCCCTATGTAAAGATAACAATAAAACAATATCAGAAAGTCACATCCCTAACAAGGGTGCATGTGGTCTTGCCCAGTGAAGCAACAGGACATGATAAACAGCTCTGGTGATAGAACGTCCTAGATAATTTTTAAAGAGACATTTTCTAAACCAATTTACTTCCAAATTCTCATTAATAAATAATTTTAAAGATATTCCCAAGCCAGATAAAAATATTGGAAGAAAGCCAAAAAAGAAAGGTAAGGTATACTCAACAAAGAAGCTATTTCAAAATTACAATAAAAATCACTCAATCAGGTTCTGTAAATTAACTTAGACAAAGGCAAGGCTAATTTCCACCATAAACTTATCTTCTCTTAGCGTCTTCTAATCAGTACCAATTATCTTTAAAATATTTAAATAACTTCACCCATGTCACTAAAATTGAGCTGACTCGACTATCACCATGTTAAGGTGTACGGTAAGAAAGGAATTACATCATCCGCATACTGAATACAAACATTGTCTAAAATAAATTCCATCATATTCCTTTGAGACTTTACTCCTGCCAGAAACTTTTATGAGATCTGAGATAAAATGACACAGTAGAGTTGACTTTACTTGAATTATAAGCAAGTGTAAAGTAAATAAATAACTACCCTGTATAGTGATATAGTTATCACAAGTAAAGGAATATAAACACCAAAGTGACTTAAATCTTTGAAATTAGTTCATTTTCCGTCAATGTAATAAGGACTTGTATTTATTAATAGGCTATATATTAACAAGATTACAAAAATCTGCGTATAAAAAAGAAAATGATAAGACATACTGATTTAGACTTTGAATCTGGTTGTATGCACCCTCCTGCTTTCCATAATTCTGTTGAATCACCACTCTCAGGGTATGAAATCAAAGACATGCCATTTACTAGACAGCACCAACTTAGACTAACCCCAAGACATCAGTGAAACCAATGAAACCCAAGTCAAATCAAGCTTTTGAGTTGGAATTTCTGATAAGAAAAACAAAACAAAATGCCTGCATTGGTTAGGAAGGGTGTCTCATGGTCTCATGAGCACTCCACAAAACTAGTTGAAATACCAGAGAGCAGTCAAAGTAAAACCAAGAAGTTACTGTTTTAAAGAGTCATGTTGAATTTACACATTTGGCAGGTAAAATATTAAAGAAGAGCTCTTTTATTTCCATATTCCTTATTTTTGACAAGAATGCTAAGACATCTATCATCATTTTAATATAAAACGTGTTTAAAATTTCTTAAAAATATTTTCTCTAGCATGTTATAGTTGTTTTTATTTCTTAGACAATCAAATGATTTATAGACAGTAAAATGTAGTTGACGTGAATGTTGGACAGCAGACGTGAGCACCAATTGGGCTGTTAAGAGTGTCCACATTTAACTGCTTTTTCTAGGTTTCAGCCTGTTTGTGATTCTAGTCTTCTAGTACAAGACCTAGCCCAGCTCTGCTGAAGCTTTTAATGGTTCCTAGGAGACACTACTTATTAAACCTACACTCCACCCTCACTCCCACTCTCACACTTCCATAATTCCAGTGAGTTTTCAAATTGTCGATGTTCAGTTAAATTAAGCCAATTGAGTTCTTTAATGCAACAGAAAATATCTGATGAGCTGTGCTACCTGTGCAAAGCTGTGGTATTTTCATTTATGCATTCAAGTTACTTTAGCACAAGTAGCAGATCTCAGAAAAATCAATGCAATCAGAAGTTGCAAATTTGTATTAGAACTTAATAGTGATCAAGGCTTTAAGCTTTAGGCGTTGGTGGTAAGGATACAGCGGACAACCTCAATTTCAGTTTACAGTCAAGTCTTGCCTCGGGAAGCACAAGGTGCTTTTCATTTAAAGTTAGGATTTTATACACTGACTATAACAATGATACCGTAAACTAAGACTGCAGACTCTGTTAAAGAATAAGGAGCAGACACCATTTAAAGAGAAACATTATTTTTTGAGAAACGAAGGGCTTCTTGGCATCTTTTAAAAAGGAAGTCTCCTGTTGACCTCTGAGAATGTCAGTTCTCCACCTGCTAATTCGATGGCTTGTAACCCCAGCCAGAGGTGAGGGTGTAGAATGACTTCTTTCTTTTCTACTTGCTGCAGGTTTATGCCTTTGGAACTTGGAACAAGTGTTTTGCTATTTTGATAGGCTTTTTATAACTAGAAGTAAGACAGATTGTGTTCCACACTGTTGTTTCAAAGGTTTCCTGAAATGTTTCCTGGGTTGTGCATGGTCAAATCTGCCTTTGAAAGCGTCTGGTAGGAGTTTGCTAGTATAAATTCAGCATCACCTATGTAGGTCTAACATTGAAGAGGCAATTAGGTGAAAATTTTCTTTTTTAATCTGACCCAGTCCTTCTAGTCAAGTCCTGATTTAATTCATAAATTTCAGCTGGGGGCAAGGACAAAGGCGGATCCAGTGAGTTCTATTACTTGAGGAAAAAGAAACCTCCTTTTAGTTGCAGCTTGCATATCATTAGACAAGAATTGATGCTGGTTTTTCTGATCTCACTCTATAAAATCACATATTCAAAGGATTGGCTTGGTTATTCCATGCCACCCTTCATCATCATCATCTGTTAGAATTGGTAGGGTTCCCCCTCCTCTTCTGACCATCTAAGACAGTCCTTCTAACACGGCAGGTGTTCAATAAATTTGTTGAAAGAAAGAACTGATATTTAATAAATTCTGAATATGAAGACATAGGGCTATAAACTTATATAATAATATCAGAAATTTTAAAACAGTAATATATCAATTTGTAAGAAATAAATCATGGTATATTTTCCATTTAATGATAACCAAACCAGAATTTTGCCTAGAAGTCATCTGCTAGTGAGGGTAAAATTTTAAAGAATATCATCATTTACCATAATCTCTTTGCTTCTTGATTAATATGCGACCAGTGTTCCTGTAACAATCAACTGCTTTTTTGAGTGGGAATACTGTTGCCGGGCCGTATATGATTGCAAAGATTCTATCACTCTAATAAATATTAATTTTACATTTCTCATGTGGCTGGCACACTGAGAAAAAATATAGTTCCACCACAAAGAAACGACTGGCTTTCAAAAAGTGTCTGCATCATTCAATTAACTAATACACATAAGACAAATGGATTTTACTTATGTCTTAATAATCAATGATCAAGAGATGGGGGCGGGTGAACTTAAGTAAATCTCTTTCATTGACTTCTTTCTCCCAAAGGAAACTGAGAATGACAGAAGAGATGCAAGCTGCTCCAATCACTTGACTTGCAAATCAATTTGGCCTGGATTATAACTGAGAATTAAACCCCATTGAAAGGTATAGGGCTGGTGCTAAAACAACAGGGACTGGAGCATGAAGGTTTGCAATTGACAGTGAATGACTAAAAAGCTGTGTGTCAAAAGAAAGTATAATTTGTTTGGATATAGTATGGGAGCAATACAACAGCTGAAGGTCAGGTTATTGTCTTGATATAAAGATCTTAAGTATCCCAACTGTCTGAATCTAGCTTGATCCTCATTTTAGAAAGCTTAGAATAACTGTAGTACTTTCCTGGCATGTGGGCAGTGTTTGGTGAATAGAAAGGCTATTAATGGAAAAAAAAAAAAAAAGAAAAGTCAGCTGGAATGCTGTGCTCTCTCAGCTTTTCTGGGAAAGAAAGTGACAATGAAATGATCCCATTATTAATATTATTTGCAATTTTGACCCAAAATTTTCAAACTACAGTTTCAAAAATTATTCTCTTTCCTAGACCACAATTTCAGATCATAAAACACAAACGGATTCTAGAATACGAAAAACCCAGTAATCTTTTACTGGCCCTTGTCTAAAATCTGTTATTCTTCAGTATGTGGTATGTTTGTATGAATGTGTATGTATGTGAGTGTGTTAGGTATACATGGGTGCTTTAATAGGCAGCCTGTGTATGTAGTTTTCAGGACACAACTAAGGGTAAGGTTATGTATATGAAAATTTGGAATAGTAGCTGCTGTGCTTAGAAGGTTAATGATTTTAAGTAGCGCAGTGACTTTCTACCCCAACTGGACACTTAAGGAAAGAAGCTCTGATTTTTGTTTGCCTGCTTTTAGGTTAAGGATCCTTTTGGAAACAAAGTGACAAAAAGTGACCTAGGCAAATGTAAACAAAAACCAAAAACCAAACCTGCTGCCACAGAGTCGACTCATAGAGACCCTATAGGACAGAGGAGCACTGCCCCATTGGGTTTCCAATGCTGTAATCTTTACGGAAGCAGGCTGCCACATCTATTTCCTGTGGAGCGGCTGGTGGGTTTGAACCACTGACCTTTCAGGTAGCAGCCGAGTGCTTAACCACTGCACCACCAGGGCTCCTCAAATATAAACAAGTAGGCTGAAAATAAAGCTGAACTGAACCAAATATTTCAGAGACCGAACTGTCATTCTAACCTTCAATGCTGCCCCAACCAGAGTTGTCTCTTCCCTACTCCTCTACACTCAGTCTTCCAGGAGAGACCCCAGAGTGCTTCACGCACAGTTACTTCAAAGACCTGTGATGGTCCAGCAAATAGGGTACACATGAATCTTTTATGTGCTTCAATGAAGGAACAATAGCCTCTTGTCATTTTCTCTTTGGACCTATGGTGCCCGTATGGAAATAAAAATTAGAGATCAGGCACTAAAAACTATAAATTGTAGATAAAACAGTATAAACCACAGATACTTGAGCAAAACCACCATCTGACTAACCCAAAGGTTTATCATTCAAAAGGAATAGTGCTCACTAGTGCTTCCTACATGAGGATGAACCCAAATCCCCTCTATTAATGGTTATAAATTTGGCCCAGTAGTAGGGTAGAGGAGGGGCAGGAACCAACCGCACAGTGGAAGAGCTGCCAAGTAAACATGTTTTCCCCAAATCAAATTTTAGTAGAAACTTTTCCATTGGAGGACTTTCTCTAGATCAAGCATTGTTAGGTTCAATTAAATAAAAGGGTATTATTTTTTAAAGGAATTTAGATCCACAGTATGTTTATATCCGTACTTCTAAACATCCAAATCTACAAGACATAAAAAATAAGCAGCGATGCAGTCACTGAATAGCAAGGCATGTCCACAATCGAATAGTCATAAAACATGTAATATAACAATAGAAGGTCAAAAATGCAAAACAGATTTAGCATAGCCATTTCATTGAAAAAAAAAAAAAAAAAGAGCACACTATTTAGTTACCTGAATTAGTTTACAGAAAAATGGGATCCTAGAAGTCCTCCGGTGAATCAAGTGCAGATAATAAAGGTGGGGAGAGCACGTTTTATTTCTATCTGTCCCCTTTAATAAGAGAACGTGAGGTAATTTGTAAGTATTCAATGCATTCTAGACTGTTCTGCTAATTGTCCCAGGCAAGAGAAATCAAAATGCTTCAGAAAAGTAAGGCCTAGTTGAGTATCTGGGTAGAGGCCCCCCTTCAATCGGCTAGTCACTAAATGGAAATCTCATTATACACTTATTTTGCAGAGATGGATTGATCACGCTGTAGAAAAGGCTGGTTGCTGAGGTGGTGTCTCTTCCTTGTTTCCTCAGCCTCCTCTGCTTTTACTGAGTTAGGTCCTCAGAGTGGTGAAGGAAAATATACCATTTTTTTCCTTCACAAAGTATCACTGGACGATTCCTCTATGTTAATTATATGAACATTATAATAGTTACAGATCTATTTTTTTAATTTTTCATCTCAAAGAGTTCTCAGTCCCCACCCCTCACAAGGTACCGTGAAGGGGCACTAAAGTGCATTTTGATGTAGGGGGGTAGAGTTTAAAGGTGCTGTCCAAGCTAAGAACCAAGATGAAGCTGTTTAAAAAAGAAAGGCAATTCCTTCACCTCCATCTCTGGAGTCAGTTGAGGGAGGGCATTGAACTAGACCCTCATGGGAGGATTGTCCTAACTCTTAACTTTAGAGAAAACTGTGTAAGGACCTGCACATATAGACTCATTTATTTGTCCAAAATAGCAAAAATAGGCCTATTTCACCCTTAAGAAAGTATTTGCAAATCCGATCAGTCATGATCGTAAAAATGTGAATGGATTCCAGATGCAATCCATGTGGGCATGCTCTGTAGTACTATGAGTCTTCAGCTTAAATGAACATGCTGCTGTTCATTTTCATCAAAATGTGACTCCTAAACTACCATAAATAAAATACACATAGAACAATTAAATCTTTTTCTTACAATAATTACTTTTACATTAAAAAGTCACCATAATCTTCAGATATATCGAAAATTAGGACTCTAAATCTTATTATTTCCCAGTCTTAGTTAACAATCTTGCACAGGCCCGATAATGCAAAACTTGGAGCGCTTATCTACACAGCTTGGCAGGTTTCACACAGTTTGACAGGTAGGCAACTGTGAGATATGCATTTTTAAAATTAGCATTTTCTATCAAAACAGTCTGAAATCTTTTAAAATCCTTATATAGACTGTATTTGTGCAATGCCACAGTCATGTAGCTAGAAAGGAAAAAAATGAAATTCAGTCTGGAACATAAACCAGAGTCCAAGTTTTCTTGGTCCACAGTTTAAAGAATGATGAGCCCAGGAAATCCAATTAAATACATTGCCTTAAATAGGGGGCAGTTGGTCCTATAATAACTTAAGCTACTAAACAGGGACGGTCTCAACCACGGGTGATTTGATGCATTCTTCGTGCAGTCTGCTCTTTTCTGCAAGGCTCAATGAATTTTCAGCAGGATGCTCTGAAATGTGACTGTCACCATTCAATGCAGAGACAAACCCTTCCTGGGAGGGGCTTTTCAAGTATGAGTGAAATTCCACTTGAGGATGACTGGACCTGTGTTCGGGATATAAGCTATTGCAGGGCACACTGCTATCATTTTCTGAAGAGGAACAGCAGACGATCACCGAGGGGTTGGCGGCTGGGTAGTGGGAGGTGCCGTAAGCCTCCTCTGCTTGTCGGGCATAGTCCACGAATTGCTCCGGGGTCATGGTGTAAGGCACCAGCGAGAGGGTACCGTTTTTGACAGCATCTCTTTCAGAATAGTTCTCTGAGATCTGGTTAGGCGTTCCTGGAATGTGGCTATCTATTTGGTAATACAGAGTTGAAGAGTTGGCATAAAAAGAAGCATTTTTCGCGTGACTTTCGTGAACAGCAGTGCCATCAGAATAACATAGGACCGAAGGAAGAGGGACAACTTCAGCGTGGGTGCCCAAACCTTCCACAAAGCTGTCTCCTTTCTCATCATCGTCATCCTCCTCCTCTTCCTCCTCCTCCTCTTCCTCCTCCTCCTCCTCGTCTGATTCACTAGGTGCCAAGCTTTGCGTGCTAGAATCGGTGACTCCACTGCAGAAGCTGCTCCCATCCTCTTCCTCCTCCTCTTCCTCTCCTTGGCAATCTAATTCTTCAGCAGACTGCAGGTGCAGCACTGCAGCCTGGGGTTCAGTTTCAATCTCAAAATTGTCTGCGATAGAATATTCTACGGAGTGAGCGACAGGGCCCATGGCACTACTATGAGCACTTATCTCACTGTGGCAGCCGTTTAGAGTAGACATTTGCTGCTCTCGGTTTTTCTCCAGTTCAAGTTTCATTATTGTGTGCAAAAAGTGAGTCCGGACACGGATAGGATTAAATTCAATTCTACCTGCTGTGTTACTACATCCTTCTTTAGTGCAGCCACATGGGAAAGACATCCGATCCACCTTGGAAGGAAGAACACAGATTAGCCCCTTGGAACTATTACAAAGCAAATAAAAATCCAGTACCTTTCGGCAACCCGTTTGAATCTGATTACTTAATTCCATTTACGCCAGAGCAAACGGCAAGCAAACTGCAAACGGAAACGGGGGAGCAAAGTCTTAAAACGTAAGAGTTAATCTAATTTAAAAAAAAAAAACAGAAACAAAAACAAAAAAACCTACATTCAAAATGAGGTCCCTGGGTGGAGCAAACAGTTTGTGCTCAACTACGGAGCCCTGGTGGTGCAGTGGTTAAGCGCTCAGCTGCTAACCCAAAGGTCGGCAGTTCGTGATCCACCAGCCGCTCCTTGGAAACCCTATGAGGCAGTTCTACTCTGTCCTATACGGTCGCTATGAGTCGGAATCCACTGGATGGAAACGGGTTTGTTTTTTTGGAAACGGGTTTGTTTTTTTTTACTAACCTAAAGGTTCGTGGTTCAAACTCATCCAGCGGAACCACAGATCTGTTTTCACAAAGCCAAAAAAATCCCATGAGGCAGTTCTACTGTGTAACACATGGGATCGTCATGAGTTGGAATTGACTCAAGGGCAATGGGTTTGATTTTTTATATTCAAAATAAAAATGGGTTATGGTTATAAGTGGAGTCCATGGGTGGAGCAAACTGTTAACACATTTGTTTGCTCACTGAAAGGCTGCAGGTTTGAGTCCACTGGAGGTACCTTGAAAGAAAGGTCTGGCAATCTACTTCTGAAAAATCAGTTACTGAAAACTATGGAACGCAGTAATATTCTGACATAAATGGGGTCATCATAAGCTGGAGTTGACTTGACAGCAACTGGTATGGTTATAAATGTGTGTTTTTTAGTTCACTGACCTCTCCAGTGCTTTCTTTACTTCTTTCTCCATTTCCCTTTGTTCCCGTCTCTTCATCCATTCATTTTGCTTCCATTTTTTCAATGCTTCTATCCTTTCCCCAAGCTCCTTTTCTTTCTGCTGCATCCCAGCTCACATGCCCAGTTTTAAACAAGCAAACTTACCTACTGTCTTCATCCTCACCCACTATTTTAAATCTAAATAGTATGCCATTCCCTGTGCTAGTCATGCTCTTTTTCCTGTCCCTTGCTGTGCTCTTGTAAAATAAACTTCTCTGCCCAAGACTTCCAGACTGACACCACTTTAGCATGCACCCTGGTAATTCTCTCTCACTGGTTTACCTTCTCATTCTTCTGGATCCTTAGCACATGGGTGCATGTGTGCACACATGGCCGTGCTGGGTATGCACATTCATAATTGTGGCTGGTGGACTTATGTGTTTAGGTCCTGGCTTCCCTCCTTCCCCCTCTCTATTACACTAAGAGCTTCTTGAGGGAAGGGAATGTTCATTTCATCAATGTCCCAGAACTATTCGAATTACTGGACTCTGTGGATAGAGTGACTCGGCTCAGCAAGTGTTGGTAGACTGACCTGTCCACTGAGGTGATAAACAGAATTGTGGGCAATCCAAGGGCACGCCTAAGATAGGTGCTCATTGTTTCTGACTCCACAAATAAGCTCTATGTAGACCGGAGTACAGGCAACAGAAGAACCTGCCCTGCTTGCCACCATATGCAAGCACAGGGAATTTCCTGTGCTACAGAGGAGAAAACAGATCCAAGTAGTCACCCTGGTCCCACCAAAACGGAGTAGCAGATGTTAGAGCCAGTATTACATCTATTTTGTTACTTATGGATTTCTTTTCTGCGAATCCATCTCAAGCATCTGTTCAGTTGATGAGAACTGTTCCTATCCTCTTTATCTACCTGAATGAGTCTCCTTACTGAAAATGCTGTTACCTTATAAAATAATAACACCTAACTAATCATGGAGCACCACTATTATAGATAGACGGGGGATCTTAGAATCATCTAGTCCAGGGGGTCAAAGAGTAAATATTTTAGGCTCTGTGGGCCATATGGTCTTTGAATTAAGTATCTCACCTTGCCCAAAACTGTTCTACATTTGGGAACCTTCATTGCATAGAACATGAATGCCTCTTTAAGAGGTGGCATATAATGACTTGTCTTTGGACTCCCTGTAATCCAAATCCTTACCTGACACTTAATGCCTGCAAGGCTGCAGGTACACGTTTCTGGGTCACAGAACACTCGGCAGTCACAGCCACAGTCCTCTCGTGATAGGCGGATGGCTCGAAGCTCATGCTTTTCTTCCACGTCAATCTTCTTCACTCCAGAGGCTCGCAGCAGCGCTCTTCGCTTTTTGGTTGGCAGGGGTTGTAGAAAGAAGTACTCGTCTACCTCTGTGTTGTCTAAATCAATATCATCATCAGAAATGTCATCCACTGTGAGAGTGCTAGCTTCTTCAGATTCCACTGTGCCATTCTTAGTCATCTGGAAACACCAAGCAGTCAGTAAGAGACTTAGTATGGCTGGCACCTAAAACCCCTTCTTTCACACTTGGTAAGAATGAAACTGATAACATTATGTCCCCATAACCAATAAGTATCCACGAGTCAAATAATTTCCCTTTATTTCTTAATTTTTTTTTTTTTAAAGAGAAGTCACAGGAAGGAAATGAAGGCATCAAAATGATAGGCTTTTAAGTATACTCGTAATAATCAGAAGACTCTTAATTAGAACTCTTAACATCCCAATGTCAGGAACTACACTTGTTAGAACTTTTAGCCTGGGTGATGTGAAAAAGACCAAGGTTACGGACGCCCATCGGTTAAAGTCATCGTTAGACTCGTGATGGGCAGTTTTGAGGATGTTGTTCAGAGGTGTTAGCATCTTAGTGGAAGTCATTGCCACTGACTCAGCAAACACGTTGTTCGTGAAATAATGACCCTGATTTTTGGGCACTGGTAAAACCATCATCCAGAAAGTAAAGCTGTGCTGCACTGTGCTATTGGGATTACAAACACGATTACCCTAATGAACACTCCAAGAATGAGGGCTTGATATGAAGTAATCAGTCAGGTCAGCATGCTCTCGGTAAGACAAGGAGCAGAGGGCAGTGCTGGCAAGCTCTCACCAACCAACAACTGAAATAATGGATTCGGCTCTCAAACACAAACCTTTGCCCTATGTGATACCTCCTGCGTAACAGCTCATGTGGACAACCACATCCCACATATCACCATAACTATTCTGCTTCTATTTTTATTTCTTTTCTAAATTAGTCTCATCCATCAGTAAACCTTGAATCAGTATTCCACTTCTTACTATTAAGCCGCTACATATTATGTTTCTTCTTTAAAATATATTTAGAAAATGAAGTTTTCTCTAAATATGAGCTAAGGAATGTATGCTGGCACAGGCATAAATGTAGAAACTCCACAGTAGATTAATCAAGGAAGTCTGAAATGCAGAAGCTATTTTAACTCTTTAATTTCAAATTTTTTACTTCATAATCTTTATTAATTGCAATTATTACCATTTTTTTTAATCTTAAGCACAGTTCAGTCATTACACAGTTCCAATAATCTGGTGACACTAGACATTCTTTCAACTTTATAAGAAAAATCTGACATTTAGATAAGAATATTTGTTATTAGCCAAAAATGCAAACAGTACAACTCTGAATGTATAAACAAACTGAAAACTGGTCTTTGCCCTCGAGGAAGAGAGAAACCGTCATAGGGGAAACAGCATAGTGTACATTAGAATATATTACAAAAGGTCCTTGAAATACATTTTAAAAAGCTACTTAATTACATTTTTAAAAACATTTCAGAGATTTTTGAGCTTAAATCTGTATTCTTGCATAGATGGGCATTTTCCTTTAATGGGTTTTGTTTCTTGGTATAATCTACAATTTATTTCCTTCCTTGGTGTTCCTTTGTATATGTACTGATTAAATTGTTTTCATTTTTCTGTGATGTCCATTACTAGGCTCTTACTTTGATTGGCTGCTATCACTTTTGTTAATTCTTATTTACTACTTGTAGATTATTTCTATCTGTAAAGAACTGATTTTTAAGGAATCTGAGTATATAATTACCTAAAGTATACTCAATCCTCTGTGATAGGTAAAGCTGCATTAATAAACAAGAAGTGTTAACTTCGCTATTGCGTCACTTCTGTGGAATTTAAACTTATCTTCATTAATTCTTGGCTTGCCTATACGAACCTCATCAAGCTTCTGACTGGAAAACACATGTAGCTCACCAAGACTTGGTTTGCCAGACTCATTCAATATCTCCCTCCTACTTAATCTCTTTGCTCTGTAATATTGTGTGCCCTTGTGCACCGGGCAGTCTCTGGGTTGTGCAATGGTGTTATGGATTGAATTATGTCCCCTGCAAAACATGTGCTGTAAATCCTAACCTCTATGTCTGTGGTTATAATCCATCCAGGAATGGGTTGTCCTTGCTGTTAATGAGGCAGGATTAGTGTAGGGTGTATGTTGAGCCAATCTCTTTTGAGATATAAAAGAGATTAAACAAGGGAGCAGAGCAGAGACGGGGGAGGAGAGATGCCAAGCCACATGAAGGTAGCTCAGAAGCAGAATCTCAGAAGAGATAAGGACCTTCCTCCAGAGCCAAGAGAGAGAAATCTTTCCCCTAGAACAGGCACCCTGAATTTGGACTTACAGCCTCCTACACTACGAGAAAATAAATTTCTGTTTGTTAAAGCCATCCACTTGTGGTATTTCTGTTATAGCAGCACTAGATAACTAAGACAAATGATTAACGCCCTTGGCTGCTGTCTTAGTTATCCAGTGCTGCTATAACAGAAATACCACAAGTGGATGGCTTCAATAAACAGAAGTTTATTCTCTCACAGTCTAGTAGTCCAAATTCAGGGCGTCAGCTCCAGGGAAAGGCTTTCTCTCTCTGTCAGCTCTGGAGGAAGGTCCTTGTCGTCAGCCTTCCCCAGTTGAGGAGCTTCTCAGCGCAGGGACCCTGGGTCCAAAGGACACGCTTTTCTCCTGGCTCTTGTTTCTTGGTGGTATGAGGTCTTCCTGTCTCTCTGCTCGCTTCTCTCTTTTATATCTCAAAGGAGACTGACTTAAAACACAACTTAATCTTGTAGATTGAGTCCTGCCTCATTAACATAACTGCCTCTAATCCTGCCTCATTAACATCACGGAGGTAGGATCTACAACACAGAAAAATCACATCAGATGACAAAATGTTGGACAGCCACACAATACTAGGAATCATGGCCTAGCTAAGTTGACACATATTTTGGGGGGACACAATTCAATCCCTGACAGCTGCTAACAGAAAGGCTGTCAGTTTGAGTTCATACAGAAGTGCCTGGGAAGAAAGGCCTGGTGATCTACTTTCAAAATATCCAAACCCAAACCCACTGCCATCAAGTTGTTTCTGACTCATAGTGACTCTACAGGACACAGCAGAACTGCCCCATAGGGTTTCCAAGGCTGTAATCATTACAGGAACAGCCTGCCACATGTTTCTCATTTAAAATATCAGCCATTGAAAACCATGTGGAGTACAGCTCTACTCTGACGCACATGGGGTCACCACAAGTTGAAATCGACTCGATGACAACTGTTCTGTGTGTATGTGTGTGTGTGCATTTGGTAACATCACAACAATGACAAAAATCCCGATTTTATATCAACAAGATTTGATTTTTTTTTAAAAAAAAAGATTGCTATTATACAATACATGAAATCTAAAAGTCAACACAAAGTATAATTTTAGCAAACATTAAAAAAAATATAAAAATTTTAGGACATCATGAATAACCAACTGGCACCTAAGAATTAAAAAGAAAAACCAAAACCAAAACAAAACTGTACCTTAAATAAACCACAGATGCAGTTTACTCCAAATATAAGTGCCCTTAGGAAAAAAATGTGCAATGCTTATTCCCACAACTTAAATTACATTGCACAATTTCATTTCAAAATAAATCTTCACTTAAGAATCTAAAAGTGCTTCACACAGAGCTACATACTACTTTCACTCTTGTCCAAGAACCTATGGGGCACTAGGCTAGATTTTGAAAATCTCACATTAACACTGAAACAAACTGCCAAGCTTTTGTTTTTACCTCTCCAATATCATCTCTGTCATTTCTAACGAAGTTTGGAAATATTCCAACCCAGCCTGGTCAATTGGCTTATCTTCCCCTCCTTACAGTTTCTGGTTTGGCACAAAGCCTTTAAGGCATATTATTTCCACCATCCGTTTGGAAGTCTTCCCCCAGTTCTCTCCTCCAGTCTATGTCCATTTGCTCCTTTAAAATCAAGGCCAACAACTACTGAGTTTCAATGTTCTTTAGAATCAGAATATTACATAGATTATTTTCAAATGCATTTTCCAGTATTACAGCATAGTAGAAAAGTCAATGAGTAACATATTTCTGTTCACCAACTCCTGTCCATCATGATCTTGAGACCTAGTGCAAAGAAATCCAGGGAGTTTGCCAGGACTGCCTCACCTACTTTGGCTGATTCCTTTATTCTGTGACTCACCCTCACAAGAATATAAATTTTGTGCCACACTTTGTTATCTTGACATAAGTGTGAACTTTACATGTCTCTTTTCCATCTCAAAGTAGAATCATTGAATTTTTTCAACAAATGCAGCCTCTGTATTTTATGCATTGATGAAGCCCAGATTAATTGTGACCTAAGAACACATGTACAGTTCCAATTCCTAACTCCTATTCCAGTATGTTTTTCCCTATGTCTCCCAGATAGATTGTTAGCTTCCTATGGTATCTAATGCAGTGCTGGGATTCTAACATGGAATTACACACAATGTGTCTAAGAAGCCATTCAGCTTATAAAATAAATTCATGAACAGTAAACAGCACATTCAAATGAATGCTCTCTTTTAAGGTAGACACTTTAGGAAGCAATCTGGGACTTGGATCACTTCCAGTTTAGTGTTCTTTTCCCCAAAATAATGTTGCCTCCCCAAGAGCTCAAAGAAAATTTGCCAAATATGTAGTTTAAGGAAACCACCAAATAATCCTGGCCCTCAAACTTGCTTTTGTTTGTGTGTATGTGAAAGAAAGAATAAGAGACGGGGGCGAGGTGGGGGAAAAGAGAAGGAAAGAGAGTTGGGAGAAATAGATAAGGACATGATAATAACAATAACAACAGTTTTTGAATATATGTATCCAGTACTGTACTAAGCACTCTACCTGGGTTAACTTATTAGCATCACAACAATCCCATGAGACAGATACTATAATTATATCCAGTTAACTAATGAAGAACCTAAGGCACAAGAATGCTAAAAAACTTGCTCAAGATTGCAAGTGGTGATGGCGTGAACCAAGTCACAATCCTGGATATTCTGAGTCCACAGCTTGTTCTCTTAACCACTTAACAGTATATTTAAGTTCAAGGCACAGGTCTTGAACTTAATGGACTGGAGTGGAGAGACAAATAAACCCGTAATTTTAATCCAGTTTGTAAGGACTGCCTGGCTTAGGGTGAACACAAGGCACCTAAGAGGGTGCAGAAGAGGCTGGTGGTGGAGTGCGGAGGGAAGACTTCCAGAACTAAGTTGAGATCTGAAGGAGTAGCAGTTAGATGAACAGCGGAGGTAGAAAGTATTCTACACTGAGCAATGACTGTTTCAAAAGCCTGAGGTGGGACAAAGCATGATGCATTCATGGAGCTACAATTTATCCAGGCAACCGCATTTGTATGGGATCACTCCGTGTCTTGATTCATAAGCAAAGATCAAGAAGTAAACATACAGCAGGTCTTTAGAGACTCCTCTGTTCTCTTGCCTTAACCATCTAAGAGGTGATGAATAATGGCTTAACTCATGATTTGATTGAATGATTTTTATCTTATTTATATTTACTCTATATACGTATGCATTAAATACATTAGAAGGATATCAAGGTCAAGAACTCTGTTGTGTGTTTGAGCGTGTATGCTTGTTTTGTTCCAATGATGATACTTAAGATGGGACTTAGTTTTTGAGCCATTGTGTAAACTTGTAGAGACTCCTGAGTCATTGTGTAAACTTGTAGAGACTCACTCTGTCAATGAACACACTGTAACTTTTTTTAGACAGAATTCGATATCTTAGTTTTGCAACTCTTTTACTCTCTGGTAAGTATGAGGAGTCAGTTCCCAAAGCTCAACAGATTACGACCTGTGCTCATCCAAATACAACTGAGGAACAGGACACATTCCATCAGATTTGGTGGTGTGATTTTCAGACTGCTTTGGATCAAATACGAGGTGCTCAAATGAAAATCAGCATTCAATTCTTTTTTTTTTCAATATGATACAGTGGATGAATTCCACTATAAATTCTAATGAGAAGAAACTTTTGGTGTCATTAAGTTCCGGAAAAAATTAATCAGTTCAAAATGATTACAGAGGGGAAAAGAATACTAAAAGTGTCTGTTGACTAAAACACTAAAAAAAAAATTAAGTTCTTTCAGCAGTTGAAAGGTGTGTTTACTAATCTCCTGAGCATTACAAAGTTATCAGTGCATGGAAAAATGAAAGTAGAAATAATGTGAAAAAATAATTCAATTCCATAAACAGTGGTTACTGCCTATTATAAAGAAGATGATTATGTTAAGAATGACCCAAGTTAGCATACACTGAGTACCAGGCACTGAGCTCTGTACTTTATATAAATTATCTCACTTAACTTACACAAAAATCTTATGAAATATTATTTTAAAGTTGAGATAACTGGACCTTGGGGAAAATAATTTGCCAAAGTCTAGCCATATGGCTAATTAGCGATGGTACTGATTCAAACTCAGGTCTATCTGACTCCAAAGCTTGAGCTAGGCTTGCAAGAACAGCTTGGAGTAAAAATTCTGAGCATAATGGTAAAAAACTGTATAGAAGCAAATAAGAAAAATTCAGCTGACGCTAGGCTCCAAGAGCTTTATCTCAGGGCTGTGGGACAGGAGATGAAAGAGCAGTACAAGCTTCCTTAGAATTAGCTCATTAAAAAATGAAGAATATCATTCAGATATAGAGAACAAGAACTCAAAAAGAAAAGAAAAATAAGAAAGCTGAAGATAAGACATTGTCACCAGTTAGCATTTCCTTTTGGGTACCTGTTTTGTAGGCATGTGGAGGTAGCCTTTCTAATGGCGATACCAGCAAAAAAAGCTAGTCTAAGTGACAGCTATCACTATTAAACTAATATGTTACTTCTTTGATTTTCTCAGCAAACTTTTAACTTATTTTCCCTGGCCTGCATTTAATCAGTATATCTAGCTGTCTAGCTTTGTAATATATATTAGTTCTGGAAACCCTGGTGGCATAGTGGTTAAGCGCTACGGCTCCTAACCAAATGGTTCATGGTTCAAATCCACCAGGTGCTCCTTGGAAACCCTATGGGGCAGTTCTACTCAGTCCTATAGGGTTGCTATGAGTCGGAATCGACTCAATGGCAACGGGTTTGGTTTGTTAGTTTTGGTGTTGGGTTTCATGTATGTTTCCCCCACCATATTGTGAGCATAGTGAAAACAGAAACTACATCTGTCGTGCTCATCACCGTTTCCCCAGCGCCTATGCTAGTCCCATAGTTACTGATCAATAAATACGTGCTGAATGAATGAATATTCTTAATCACTATGCTATACTTTCAGGCATCATGCTAGGTATTGTGGTTATACAGATGTATGACAGTTTTGCTGCCTAGGGAGCTTCTAGTCTGCTGGGGAGATGACCATGTAATAAAGGTGCTACAGTGTGGTAAATGCAACAAAACATGTGCATGTTATAGATGTATCAAGGAGGGGCAAATAACAGACAAATAAAAAAAAAAAAGGAAGGAAGGCTCAACACAAAGATACAAAGCAGCATGATTTACTTCCTATTCTGATTTCATAGTTTCTGTTAAAAAAAAAACTTCAAACCAGAAATTGGAGAATAGACATGCTAGAAAGAATTTAAAGTAAAAAAAAA
>NW_004443973.1:18779059-18781247 GCF_000243295.1 Trichechus manatus latirostris
GATAAGAACCTAAAAGTCAGGCCTATCCCATCTGCAGATGACAAGATGAAGTTTATTCAAATTAAATACAACAAAACCTTACCGATCGCTCTCTATGTGGCATGTCCAGTGCTAAAGATGGTTCTTGCCATATAAATGTTATGAGGTTTTGATTTATATGAAGATGAAGATACAGTTTAAAAGACCCCGGTTTTTTGTTTGTTTGCTTGTTTTTGTTTTCATATACTACCAGCTTAATATGAACAAAGTAATCAACATCCAAAAGTCTACTGTAACCTTAGTGTATATCTATGGAAAGGCATCCACAACTTGGGCAGGGACAATGTATTAGCATTCCTGTACACTGAACAGATCCTATCTGTAGTACCATGTCCAGGTCAAGTACCATATTTTGAGGTGGACATTAGTAAACAGCAGTGTATCCAGAGATGGGAAATCAGATGACAAAGTGTCTGGAAACCATGCCCTAGGAGAATTAGTGGAAGGACTACAGATGTTTAATCCTATAGAAGTTTAGAGAGTCCATATAAGCTATTATCAAATCTCTGCATGTTAATAAAAACTATTTTCAAACACTTGGAGTTTGGAGAATAGGAACAAGATTTATTCTGTGTGTGCCTATCTCAAAAAACAAACAAACAAACAAAAATCCAGTGCGCTCGAGGCCACACTAAGAGTGAATAAGAGGCTGGAAACTTGGCTGTGTATTTGATAGAAGGAACTCCTGGTTTTGGGGTGTTTCTTAGATAGATGACCTGGTCTCTAAGGTCCTGGCAAACTAAAGGAAAACTTTCATATCATTTTGATATTCAGTCAAATCTTACAGTAGGATTCTTCGACTCATTGGCTATTAATTGCAGGTGGCAATTGGAAGCAATTTAATTGTGCTCCAAAAGAACCAGGAATGTGTGATTGTTTTGTCAGCCTGTAAGAATTTCAACAACCTGAACTCATAAGTCCTTGGAATACATATCACCACACAAGTCACCAGACGGATGATAGTATTAATGTATAATGCATATAAACTTTTCTTAAATTCCTTTCTTCTTCCTTTTGGTTTAGATCAACAATGCCTCTTCCAGTGGTGGCTAATACGCCAAACTGATCCAACAGTGTGCTGGTAAATGTTTAACAACTCCACTCTGAAGAAAGAAAATGTCTTGATTTGTAACGTTCACCAAATCCATGGTGTAAATACCTCCAATATGGATCATTTCAAGCTATCAATGGGAAGAGATGTGCACAACCTGCTTTTGCAAGTCAATATGAGCTGGCTTCCGCAAACCACTGGATGCATCCTACATTTTAATCAGGAGAATCACTTCAATTGGCTTTCTCTGAACCAGAAGATCACCGCTAGTTGCACAGGAAGAATGTGAAGATTTGATAACATATGCTCAATTATTTCATTTAAATTAAAATGCTGGCAATATTTTGAAAGAACATATTCCTAAACATATTGCATTAACCCAGGGCTGAAGTTGACACACCTTGTCAGTCTTTATCACTTAGGTTCAGTGTATTTTCTCTGTACTTGTCAAAATAGGTTGTGCAGGTTTTGGGACATTAACATTTGGGTGGGTGTTGAATTATTCTTCCATTTAGGAATGCATTCTGGAAGCCTTGGCACTGAGTATGCTCTTGAGTAATCACTACAGAGCCTAACAGAGTCAGGTCTGTAGGTATAAGAAGTGCTCAAAGATACCATGACCTGCAGGCTTTCACCCATCTAATAAAGAGCTATAGCATGGGGAAATAGTTAAGAAAGCATTCAAAATTTTTGAAATTATAGTGTGAACCATCTTACAAACCTCTAATTCTTTATATCTCCAGGGCATTTAGCATCTTTACCTATTGGAGAAATCACAAAACTGTTGAAGGGAGACAAGGGGCAGGGCTTCAGCCATGATGAAGGTGGAAAATTATAATGTTGCATGGGTAAGTCGCTTGGGGTGAGGAAGATTTAGACAGAGATTTTTTTAAAGGTTGATCATTAAAGGAACAGTTACCATTTGGTAACCGTTTTTTATAAAGGAAGAGAGCAAAGGATCAAGCATTACTCAAGAAACACATGACTGAGAAATAGAGAAAAGTGCATAACCCTGGAAAGTGACTGGGAAAGGAACCAAAAGTGGACATAAACCTGTGATCTCAGAAAGGAAAGGAAGGATGACGAGGGATAAAAAAA
>NW_004443973.1:18786535-18787449 GCF_000243295.1 Trichechus manatus latirostris
GTTTGAACCGGTTTGAAGCCCTGATTTTGTGGGCATATGTATAGACATATTTGTATGTGCTGCATATATATCTATATATACAATAAAGAACATAGAGGGTACAGTTATGGATACTTCCTAGACGTACCCAAACACGTCACGCGATAGATTTACTAGGTTTGAAGGCTCAGGATCATAGTCTCACAGGACAACTAGGTCAACTGGCATAACTTAGTTCACAGAGATAATGTTCTATATCCTAGTTTGGTGAGTAGTGTCTGAGGCATTAGAAGCTTGTGAGTAGCCATCTAAGATACAACTATTGGTCTCTTCCCGTATGGAGCAAAGGAGAGTGTAGGAAACCAAAGACTAAAGGAAGAAATTAGTCCACAAGACTAACGGCCCACACGAACAACGGCCTCCTCTAGCCTGAGACCAGAAGAACTACATGGTGCTGTTCTGACCACGGATACAACAGAAGGTCCTGGTTAAATGGGAGAAAAATGTGGAATAAAACTCAAATTCATAAAAAACACCAGACTTACTGGACTGATAGAGACTAGGGGAACTCCCAAGACTATTGGCCTAAGATACCTTTTTAACCTGCAACTGAAGCTAGTCCCAGAGGTCATCTTTCAGCCAAATATATATTGGCCTATAAAATAAACAATAACAACCATGAGGAATGTGCTTCTTTAAACAATCAACTATTTGTAGACCAAATGGTCAACATTTACACAAAAGCAAAGAGGAAAAGGCAAGGAGGGGCAGGGAAACTGGATGGATGGAAACGGGGGGCAGGTGAGGTGGAAACAGTGAGAATGCTGACACATTATGGGGACTGTAACCAATGACACAGAACAATTTTTGTATGAATTGTTGAATGGAAATCTAATTTGCTGTGTAAACTTCCACCTAAAACACAATAAAATATT
>NW_004443973.1:18789205-18790724 GCF_000243295.1 Trichechus manatus latirostris
AAAATAGATACTTGTATACCAACACTTTTTGCAGCATTATTTACAATAGCCAAAATGTGGAAACAACCCAAGGGTTGTTATCTATTCAATAGATGAATGGATAAACAAAACCTAGTATATACGTACAATGTAATATTATTCGGCCATAAAGGGAAATGAAGTTCTGATACATGCTAAAACATGGATGAACCTTGAAAACATTATGCCGAGTGAAATAAGTCAGAAACAAAGGAACAAATATTGTATAATCCCAATTATACAAAATATCTAGAGTAGGCAAATGCAGGGAGACAAAAGTATATTAGTGGTTACCAGCAGCTGAGGGAAAATGAGGATAGGGAGCTACTGCTTAAGGGTTACTGCAATTTCTGTTTGAAATGACAAAAAACTTCTGGAACTAGGTAGTGGTGGTGGTAGTACAACATGGTGAATGTAATTAATGTCACTGAACTGTACACTTAATGGTGGTTAAAATGGCATTTTTTAGGTTATATATATTTTACCACAATAAAATCAATAAAATTTTAAAAAGTCATATTAAAATAGAAATTTCAAGTATCAGAGTGAAATTTTTGGATACCTGAGGTTTTTGGCATTCCTTAGACAAGTGTAGTCAATTATATTTAAAACATCATAAAAATATGCTGGAAGAAAGATAATTATATGAGATTTCCTCCATTAACTTCCCTCAGATTTTTTAACAAACTGGTACACATTGCTGTGATCTTTTATTAACTTCATGTGACATGTGCTTCTGAGACTTCTGAATACTTCAAACACAGTTAGGCTAAGATCAGATCACCTCAGAATCCCATTACCTTTTAGCTTTGTATTAACTCGGAAGTAACAATGCTAACAAATGCCTTTTACTAATATCTTCACCAAAAGGGAAAGGTGCGTGTTTTTTACACATCAACAAAAAAACCAAGACATGACACCCACTTGAATGACTGCCACTCTCCTACTTACAACACTAAGCACAACTAAAAAATGAATCAATAATTGGGTGCTATTTTTGTTCCTCCTTTTTTTTTTTTTTTAAAGAATAGAAGCAGCTGGATACAAATTATAGTATCAAAATACAACACTATCTGATATGGAGGAAGGCGGCTGTAGGTGTGCTGCTCCCCCTAACATTCATTACGTGTATGATGTGCCTCAAAGTTCACCACAATAAATCCTTTGAGCCTCTGATAGAATTACAGTCTCCCAGCTGTTCACAACTAGTGCACACCATACCAAACCCCAGAAAGGGATGACTCCCTGTAGGTACTGAGATTGTCTTTCCCGGTGCCTATAGGGGATAATCAATTAATTTAAGAATAGGAGTAAAAAGATAATATAGCCAATTGTCTATTGAGTGAGCCAGTTATTTCACATATTTGTGCTTCTTGTTCATCATTTGTAAACATGGTCTAATAATGTACCTATCCCACTGGGTCTTGTTAGGATTAAATTAAATAATGTTTATAAAATGCCCGGCAAATAACAATCACTAATACATTTTGGAGCCCTGGTG
>NW_004443973.1:18793673-18831927 GCF_000243295.1 Trichechus manatus latirostris
CCACATCAATTCCCTACTGTACATTTTCAGAGCACCTTCCTACTCTTCTTCATAGCACTTAAATAAAGTTGCAATTTTATTTTATTTGTTAATTACTTATTCCTATTAATCTACAAGTTCCAGGAGAAAAGGGACCACATCAATTTTGGATCACCAATTTGCCCCAGCCCAAGCACAGGGTCTACTACCTATTAACACTCAATAACTATCTGTGGAATGAATAAATAAATGGTGGCATTGTTTTCAGTGAAGAGACCATACTATTTTGATTTAAGAAAGACTCAGCAGGAGGTCTGTTGTATAAAATGCCCAGTCTGGTTTGTGAATATAAATATAAAAATGGTTAATTCAACTAGATTAAGGAAAAGTTAGAGGATTTTGCAAAAAGTAAGTTTCTAACGTTTTTTTACCTTCAGTTTTAAAGAGTTCAGTTTTTCCTCCCTGAGGTGTTCTCTCAACATCTCCCGGTGGAGCCTCTCCTGCTCCCTGGCAAATTCGCCGAGTGTATACTGGCGCACACTATTATGGCGGCTGGACATGCCCAGGGTGCTGCCCCCTTGACTGGGCACGCTGGTGAAGCCTTGCCTCCTGGTAAAGTAGTACACAGTGACGCAACTAAAATGCACATTCTTTGTCCTCAGCCGCTTCTCCCTTTTGAGGATGGAGGAAGCTGAAAGAGAAAGAAACAATTCAGTGAACACCCAGGTCAGTGGTTTTCAGAGGCGGTGAAGAATTAGAAAAGGCAACTTTATGATCTAGACTCTATAGTCAACCCTTTTTGGACAGAAGACAGTTGAGATGTCATATCCCATGGTCGACACAGACTTCTTTATATTTCCTTTCTTAAATTTTCTTCTAGCTGTGGCAGTGTAGGCTTTTAAGTACTTCTATAATGGTAGTATAAGCAAACTTTTAGGAAAGTTGCCAATAGTCTATAAATCAGTGACAGAATTTCTCATTTTTGCCTAATCACTTGAGTTTTGGTTTCATGATTTTCACATGAGTGGTATCATGCTATAATCAGAAGAGATACATTATACAAACCCTCATCCTCTGGATCTTATTCTCATATGGAGGGCATTTGGCATGAAATTTATTATGTATTTATAAAATTTAGAAAATTCCAAAAAGCAATATAAAAAGACAAAAAGGCTCACCAACATTATTCAGATTTTTTAACAATATAAATCTCACAAAGGTTTCATTTGATAAAAACCAATATATCCCCATTAAATAGTAATAAAAACAACAAAAAAACAAAAAACAGATTGCCATTGAGTTGATTCCGACTCATAGTGACCCTACAGGACAGAGTAGAACTGACTCATAGGGTTTCCAAGGCTGTAATCTTTACGGAAGCACACTGCCAAATCTTTCTCCCATGGGGCTGCTGGTGGGTTCAAACCTGCAGACTTTTTGGCTGGCAGCTGAGCACTTAACCACTGTGCCACCAGAGCTGCTTCTCAGTAGCATTATAGGTAGTGGAATTTTACTCCAAGTATGTTGTCACTGTTGTTAGGTGCTGTCGAGTCATTTTCGACCCCATGTGACAGAACAGAACTGCTCAATTGGGTTTTCTTAGCTGCAATCTTTATGGAAGCAGATTGCCAGGTCTTTCTCCCGAGGAGCTGCTAGATGGCTTCGAACCGCCCATCTTTCAGTTAGCTGCCAAACACAACTGTTTATGCCACCAGGGCTCTTTACTCCAAGTGAAGGGTGGCACAGTTAAGTGCTTGACTAGTAGCTGAAAGGTTGCTAGATCACCGCCTTGAAAACCCTTTGGAGCAGTTCTACTCTGCCCCCATGGGATCGCCACTCAACGGCAACTAACAACAACAACATACAATGAGACAAACGAAAATGTCATGATATACACCAGAAACTTTACTGTTAGCTACAGGGAGAGTAAGATGCACAGAGCATCATGAAAGTTCAAGATACACACTGGAGTTGACAGAAAGCGAGCCACACATTATAATCATGCCCTTTTGCCGTTGGAGGCATGGTAGACATCATCTAGCTCAATCTTTTTATTTTATAGTGAAGGTACCCAAGGTTTGTAGATTTTAAGTGACTTCTTTGGATGTAGCTTTAGTGGCAGAGTTAAAACTTAAACCTAAAGTCTCCCAATCTGGTTCCATATTAAACAATGCTTCCTCATTAGGGCACACTGAATTGAGACAGAGAGACATATAATCATGCTTAAGTAGAAAGACACAATGAACTGGGAAGAAATACTTGGACGGCAAAAATGATGTAAGCTAACATTCATAGAATTCTTCCCATGTGCTGTACCATGTGAGGACCTTTACATGAATTATCTTATTTTATCCTCATAACAACTCCTTGGGGTGATATTACCTGTGTACCCATTGTGAAAGCAGCCCTGGTGGCGCAGTGATTAAAGTGCTCAGCTGTCAACCGAAAGGTCCGTGGTTCGAACCCACTAGCTGCTCCACAGGAGAAAGATGCGGCAGTCTGCTTCAATAAAGATTGTTGTTGTTGTTAGGTGCCGTCGAGTCAGTTCCAACTCATAGTGACCCTATGTAAAACAGAATGAAACACAGCCTGGTCTTGTAACATCCCCACAACCCTCGTTATGCTTGAGCCCATTGTTACAGCCACTGTGTCAATCCATCTTGTCGGGGGTCTTTCTCTTTTTCACTGATCCTCTACTTTATCAAGCATGATGTCCTCCTCCAGGGACTGATCCCTCCTGATAACACGTCCAAAGTATGTAAAATGTAGTCTTGGCATCCTTGCTTCTAAGGAGCATTCTGGTTGTACTTCTTTCAAGACAGATTTGTTCGTTCTTTTGGCAGTCCATTGTATATTCACTATTCTTCGCCAACACCACAATTCAAAGGTGTCAATTCTTCTGTTTTCCTTATTCATTGTCCAGCTTTTGCATCCATATGAAGTGACTGAAAACACCATAGCTTGGGTCAGATGCACCTTAGTCTTCAAGGTAACATCTTCGGTTTTTAACAGTCTAAAGAGGTCTTTTACACCAGATTTGCCCGATGCAATGTATCATTTGATTTCTTGACTGCTGCTTCCAGGGGTGCTGATCGTGGATCTGAGCAAAATGAAATCCTTGACAACTTCAATCTTTTCTCCATTTATCATGATGTTGCTTATTGGTCCAGTTGTGAGGATTTTTGTTTTCTTTATGTTGAGGTGTAATCCATACTGAAGGCTGTGGTCTTTGATCTTCATCAGTAAGTGCTTCAAGTCTTCTTCACTTTCAGCAACAAAGTTGTGTCATCTGCATAACGCAGGTTATTCGCGAGTCTACCTCCAATCCTGATGCCCCCTTCTTCTTCACACAGTCCAGTTTCTCGGATTATTTGCTTAGTGTACAGACTGAATAGCCATGGTGAAAGGATACAACCCTGATGCACACCTTTCCTAACCTTAAACCACGCAGTATCCCCTTGTTCTGTTCGAATGACTGCCTCTTGATCTATTCCTCATGAGCACAATTAAGTGTTCTGGAATACTCATTCTTCGCAATGTTGCCCATAATTTGTTATGATCCACAGAGTCGAGTGCCTCTGCATAGTCAATAAAACACATGTAAACATCTTTCTGGTACTCTCTGCTTTCAACCAGGATTCATTTGACATCAGCAACGATATCCCTGGTTCCATGTCCTCTTCTGAATCCTGCTTGAATTTCTGGCAGTTCCCTGTTGATATACTGCTGCAAATGCTTTTCAATGACCTTCAGCAAAATTTTACTTGCATGTTGTCTTAGTCATCTAGTGCTGCTGTAACAGAAATACCACAAGTGGATGGCTTCAACAAAGAGTTTATTTCCTCACAGTCAAGTAGGCTATAAGTCCAAATTCAGGGCATCAGCTCCAGGGGAAGGCTTTCTCTTTCTGTTGGCCTTCTCATCAATCTTCTCCCAGACTAGTAGCTTCTCCGTGCGGGGACCCTGGGTCCAAAGGACGCGTTCTGCTCCCGGCACTCCTTTCTTGGTAGTATGAGGTCCCCACTCTCTTCTTGCTTCCCTTTATCTCTTGTAAGATAAAAGGTGGTGCAGGCCACACTCCAGGGAAACTTCCTTTATACTGGATTAGGGATGTGACCTTAGTAAGGGTGTTACAATTCTACCCTAATCCTCTTTAACATAAAATTACAATCACAAAATGGAGGACAACCACACGATACTGGGAATCACAGCCCCATTTTTGGGGGGACATAATTCAATCCATGACACATGTGATATTTATGACATTGACTGATAATTTCTCCATTCAGTTAGATCACCTTTCTTGGGAAAAGGCATAAATATGGATCTCTCCCAGCCAGTTGGCCAGGTGGCTGTCTTCCAATTCTCTTGGCATAGACGAGTGAGCACTTCCAGCACTGCATCCATTTGCTGTAACATCTCAATTGGTATTCTGTCAACTTCTGGAGACTTGTTTTCTGCCAATGCCTTCAGTGTAGCTTGGACTTCTTCCTTCAGTACCATCGATTCCTGATCATATGTTACCTCCTGGAATGACTGAATGTCAAGCAATTCTTTTTGGTATAGTGATTCTGTGTATTCTTTCCATCTTCTTTTGATGTTTACTGAGTCGTTTAATATTTTCCCTGTAGAATCCTTCCATATTGCAACTCGAGGCTTGAATTTTTTCTTCAGTTCTTTCAGCTTGAGAAACGCCGAGCGTGTTCTTCCCTTTTGGTTTTCTATCTCCAGGTTTTTGCACATGTCATTATAGCCTTGGAAACCCCATGGGGCAGTTCTACTCTGTCCTATAGGGATGCTATGAGCCGGAATTGACTCAACGGCAACAGGTTTGGTTTTTTTTGTGTGTGTGTTTTACCCATTTTGAGAAAGCTGAGGCACCAAAAGTTAAATAACATTCCCAAGATCACATAACTAGTAGCAAAACTTGAATTTGTTAATCCAGAGCCCAGGCTCTTAGCCATCAATCCACAGCAGAGAGCTGAAGCCATTGTAAGGGAGTAGAACAAGGCTGAGACTTGACATACTATTACCGTTAGATGTCGACTGCTGCTGACTTCAAAGATGATTTTGATTTTAGAAGGCTATGTATGCAATGAAAGAAAATTAATTACAATATCTCTTTGTGTTTATACAAGTATCTTCTTCCAAGGAAGTTCAAACTTGTTCGTCTAATTTTTTTTCCAAAATAATTTGGTATTCATGCCAAGTACAGAGAGGCTTCTACGATTAATCTCACTTCACAAATTTATTTACCCAACAAATATAAATCAAGGACCTACTATGTGCCAGACAGTTTCTGGATGGCTGGGATACATCATTAAAAACAACAACAACAACAACAAAAAAAAAAAACAGATGGTAATCTCTGCCCTCATGGAACTTATATTCCTGCGATGAGAAACTGAGACAGAATGCATAGGCCCAGAAGACAACAAAGTAAGAGAATTATGACATTTGGGCAAGAATTCAGCTCTCCCGACCTTCTCTCCTCTCTACTGTTTTACTTCTCCAGAATGATTGCCAGAAAGCAAATGCTTTCAAACGTGTACATAATTTTTACATTTATTTATGTATATGTTCACTGCAACATACTTGTACTCCTGGCAGCAAAGACCATTTCCAACTTTGATTTAAAAGCTCTGATCTGCTTCCTAACAGTATGTTGAAATCATCTCAAAACAGAGAAGCATTTGTCAAAATGTAAAAGATCACCAGAGAAAGCAAAATCCAACAATCTGCCTGGTAATCTGCTACCAGACCTGGCAACCTCCTCCGTCACCACCTTACAGCAGAACAGAGGCTCTGGCTTTTGGGTGATAACCTTCAATCTCTTTCTCACTCCTGATATCATAAAAATGATGCCATTAAGACATTACTTTCAAGGCTATAAATTTACAGATAAGGAAGAAAGGATTTTAAATGTACTCATTTAAAACAATTATTATTTGTTTATTATTGTTATTAAATCCTCTGATTTTACTTGTTCTTTAGAAGATTCATAGTATGCTAGACAAATCTTTTTTTAAAAATTATTTATGTCTCATACCTATATTTTTAGATTATCAGAAGACTTCTTCCACCTTCTGGATGAATCTATTGTATCACCCTTTCCCACAAAGCCAAATGACCCTATCCTGAAAGCCAAAGTTTAGAGATGATTTTCCAAGGCTTTGCAGATAACAGTAGTGGCAGTGTTGACAGCAGGGGCCCTTCACCTGGGCTCTCGGCAGTGGGGACATTGTCAAAGTGTGCTAGGATTAGTGCTGCTTCCTATGTACTAGGGTTTCTAATTCAAACATGGGCTTATGTTGTTTTATCATTTGCATACTATAAATAGCACTGTAAGAACAATGTGATCCAAAAGCCTATGGAATGTATCTAACAGAAAGGCTTTGAAATACTGTAGGATCACTCTTATCAGGGATATTTTAAGTGTGGCTTTCCCGAACTTAGGAGCCACCCACGGCTCTCTTCTGATGATTGAATCAGAGCACTAAAATGGGACTTTATGGGTTATCTCCTGCCTCCAGGCCTCAATTTGACTAACATCACAAAATGAAGTCATAAAATAGAATCTGTGTCCTTCAAGCGTGGAAAAAACAGACTAAATTCACTCAGCACCTCTGCCGTAGGGCATCTAAAACCTCCCTGATATACCTACCTAGTAATTTGTGCCCTTTGCAGAATGACTGAACTCCACTTTGTGTTCCTACAGAGTTCAGTGTTGGCTTTACTACTGTGAGGTCAAGAGGAAGAAAAAAGGGAGGAGAATGGGGCTTTCATTACTGCTTTAAAAAATAATTAGTTCTGTTTTCAAACACGATACCAATTTTTTAGCTTCTTTCAACTCCTTTTCTTTTATCCCATTCTCAGCTACCACCTTGAAGCAGAAGTGTCTAAATGCAACAGTACAACATATACTGCCCAGGCCACAGGGCTTGGGAACATCATACAGTCCAAAATCAGGTCATACTTTGGTATTGTAAAATTATCTCCAATTATAGAGAATATTGTTGTTGTACTTTAAGTGAAAGTTCACAATTTAAGTTAGTCTCTCATACAAAAATTTATACATACATTGTTATGTGACCCTAATTGCTCTACCCATACTGTGACAGCACACTCCTCCTTTCCACCCGATTCCCCATGTCCATTCAACCAGCTCCTGACCCTCTCTGCCTTCCCATCTCACCTCCGGACAGGAGCTGCCCATTTAGTCAGATTAGAGAGAATATTAATCTTTATGGATTAAAGTAATAAACAGCACAAGGTGACTGATATTAGCTTTCTACAGAAGTTGTCCATCCTAAAAGATGTTTTAAAAATAGATAGTGAGGAGAATTGGGAAACTGACTAATTTACAATGTCAGGAAAAGAATATAGGTAAATAAAATACAATAATCAGTACCATAAAATACATAAAGAAAGAATTTATGAATACAGTAGATTAGAAATAAAAACCAAAGATTAAGAATTGGAAAGTATGTTTCCAGCACCATTCAGGAAGCAAGTGCTCTCATTAGCCAAATAGTCTGAATATTCTGATCCCACAGAGGAGATGAGTATATCAAGGTATCAAAGTTGAATCACACTAGGCTTTAAGATAATTCAACTGGCTTGCTCCATTTCTACACTTGTAAACCAAACTGTTTTATAATTTGGCACTCACATAAGCTTCAAATGAGAGAGGGAATGCAAAATGTGAGGAGTGGGAGGCATACATCTATAAATCAACAAGATTGTATAGTTGACTCGTTAATCTTATTTCCTGCTGGAAATGATCAAATTTGTTTTCAGGTTTATACTTCAGCCATTAGTAGATGTGGTTAGTGTATGTCATTCCACTGGAGCTTGGCCATCTCTGCATGTACAGAGAAAATCCAATATCTGCACCTGTAAAATTGAAGACCAGATTCTGGACCACTGATTCCACCACAGCACCATCATGCTAGAGCTTCTGCATGAGCAGTAAGTGGTTTCTCCCTTCCGCAAAACTTGCTCCTTTTAGTGTTAACAACCATTGGCAAAGCCCAGCTAGAACTGGGGAGACAGAAAGCAGTGAACGGAACTAAGTAGTTTGGCACCAAATTTGGCAGGGGAGGTTTAAAGTTCATGGCCCAGTCTGAAGTTAAACAAGGGAAGAATTCGGAGAATATTAATTCCATCATTTGTCTTTAAATTCAACAATAAACTTTTCTCTCCTATGCTCTTTCATGTGAACAGAAAATACCAGATGATTTTTAAATCTATATTTTGAGTTTATTTGCGGGCAATTTAGTAGAAGCAAAACACTATTGCTGAGATTAAATAGTCTTCTTGGTAAATTCTGGGCCACAAAAATTTGTATTTTTAAATCATACAGACCAAATTAATCAGGGGCTCTGAAAGTGCGCATGTTGTTTCTTACTTTTTGAAGAACAAGCCATGATTGAATCAGTTATCAAGCCATTAAGTATGGCTTACAAATAAATTATCTTGCATAGATATTAGGGTAACAAACTGATATTAAGTCAATTCACAGGGATGAACCCTTTTTTTTTAAACTTATTTTATTTTTGTTGTTGAGAATATACGCAGTAGAACATATACTGATTCAATAATTTCTACATGTACAACTCAGTGACACTGATTACATTCTTCAAGTTGTGCAACCATTCTCACCCTCCTTTTGGAATTTCTTCCTCCCCATAAACATAAACTCACTGCCTCCTAAGTTACCTATCTAGTCTTTCAAGTTGCTGTTGTCAATTTGATCCCACACAGATAGTTCTTAAAACAGCACAATGCTCAAGGCAGATATTCTTTACTAATTAAGGTAAATTACTATTTGATTTAAAGAAGACTTCAGGGGATATTTTTGTTTTAAGATTTACAGTTTAAAGATTAAAGGCTTACACAGCCTCCATGGCTCCAGAATGTCTGGATTCCATGAGAATTTGGAATTCTGTTCCGCATTCCCTCTCCTTTTGATCAGGATTCTACATATCCTTAACTTTTACAAATGAATTCTACGAAGGTTCTGGGATTGTATTCACTCATCTTCTCTAGCTTGACATGACTGTCTTGATCAGGGTGCCGTCCACATGGTCTAAAGTCTTAACCACAATTAGGGGGTGAAGCTAGATCTAGCAACCAAGAAATACAGGAATAGTTCTTTTGAAACTTAGTTTGCTATCAAAAGCGATTTTTCCTTGTTCTAATTGTCCCTTTTTATTCTTTGAGCTCATGGCAATCTCATGTGTGCAGAGTAGAACAGCTGTATAGGGTTTTCAGGGCTATAATCTTTCAGAAGCAGATCACTAGGCTTGTCTTCCAGGTGCCTCTGGGTGGATTCAATCCGCCAACCTTCTGGCTAGTAGTTAAGGGTTCATGAGGTTGCCATGAGTCGGAATCGACTCAACGCCACTAACAACAACGATTCCTTTGCATCACATTTTCAAACTTCCCAAATATACTTGCCCTTATCATGTCTTTCATATTATTTTACTCAGTTAAGGTATGGAGAGCAGTGGTACCTCATTGCTAGCGAAAGAAACTCCAAAAGACTGATCATAAGGAAATATCTTGGGGCATTTTGAATGGGAGGCACAATGTAATTAATGACTATTTGGGAATATTTTTTTTCCAACCACGATCAAAATCCACATTATCTTAAGTATGTAATTTAAACTCAAGCATTATTTACGGCCAAATCAAATCAAAGTCCAAAAGATCCTCAGTTATGATGAGTATAAAACATACACAATCACAAACAAGAGAGACTATCTCAAAAACTGACCATGTATGTTATAGGCAAGTGTATGCGATTTACCCAGTACATTAAAATTGAAGTGCTTTGCCTTCCCAAAAAGACAAAACCAATACAGAGGCAATAAATGTAACAACATGTTAGAATCCACCAAATGGGCAGCAAGTCCAGGAACTTTTTTTTTTTTAATTACTTTGAAAAAATCAAGGGAAACCAGTTCCCACTTACAGTGGTGCCTATATTGTTAAGCCCAAGTCTATTTCTACTGGTATCTTCGGTTCTCTATAGTATAAATGAGAGCTTTCAGTACTTGTAAAATTGTAGTATATATTTTTCCCCAGCTCCTAAATGCCACTCTTTCCCATCCCAAACCAACTAATCAACCAACTTACGTACTAAACAAACAATAAAGCTGGAAGTAGACTGGATCATAGAAAACGTAATAAACACACATAAGAACTAGTCACCATTCCTATTTGTTGAGGAGGAATAGACTTATGATTCATAGACAGGAGTAGGTAGTTAAACCATTTAGTCACAAATATTTGCCACTCTTACATTAAGTTGAAAATTTTCACAACGGTTTACCCTTGAGACTAATAACGTCTTTCGTGCATTGCAGCTTGAGTGACATAATTCAAGATGAGACCCTTTTGCTTAAATCAATAGTTTATAAAAACAAAAAACTCACATTAAGCTATGTAAGACAATAAGCATTCTATTAAAATATGGACAAACACTGCATATGCATTTTAACAAACAAACAAAAAAAAGAGGAGAAATAATATAAAAAGATGACCCTTGTGGCTGAATGACTAACACACTTTGTTTTGGATCATGAACATGCATGTCACGTCTTCATCTATTCAGTCTGTCAGCTCCATCCACACAAGCAAGCAAGAGATCTGCATGGAGAGAACCAGCTCTCCTCTGAGCCTCCCCTGATATGCACAAACCAGGCTGTTCAGTACACTGCCATAATGAATTTGACTTTATAGGGGTGGTCCAATAAAGCAATCATCTAACTGAAAGTCTCAGTTTGGGAGGGAAAAAATTTACTACCCAGGATTTTGACATAAATTCAGAGAGCTGCATAAAAAACAAAAAATAAAATAAAATTTGCCCTTCCAATCTTGATGCCACAAAAGGTGGTTAAAATGATTAAATTATTAAAATTGTTAAGTCACAAAAGGTGATCACATTCAGAAAGAGCTATTTTTCATCCCTGCATTTCTATTATTAAAGATGTCCCCTTCCCCTTTTTTCCTTATTTTTTGTGAATAATCTAAAAATTATTGGCCATTTTGTTTTCATGCTTGTTACTACAAAAGCAAATGAATACTGTATTCCAAAGTTATAAACTTAAAAGAGAAAAAAAGAAAAGAAACCATGTTCTCCTTTATACATGATCTTTATATGTAATTGACTTAGTCATTGACTTAGCACTGACCCTCCTCCCCCTTGGATAAAACTGCCGTCCCACTGAAAATGTGATGTGACTGCAGAATGCCTGAGCCATCAACACAAAATACAATTAATATTGGAGATGGTGAATTGTTAGACTGAAACAAGTTTAGATTAAGCTACAGATTAAAATTACACCACTAACTGAGTGATCTACTGATTTGCATATTAATTTATCTTTTTTTTTCACATCAATTCATCTATCAAATGTATAGTACTAGGTGTCAAATTTTGGCATTCCAATTCTGTTTGACACGTACTCTTCCTTCAGGTTCTATTTTATCTTTACATGGTGCATCACTTAAATAAAGCTTATACAATAAAATCAGTAAGAAAAATATTTGAAACAAAATGTAATATTAAAGTATTTTGCTAACTTTATACCCTGCATCCGCCTCAGCTTTGCCCAAAGTAGACTGGAGGTTGGGGATTTTTCTCTTTTTCTATCAACTCAGCTGGCCACCTAATATTATTACTAGTGATAACTATTTTACAGAATTTTTATCAATGTTCTTAGTTCTTTTTTCTTTTAAAACTATCCACCTTTCTTTAGATAACATTAAAATATTCCAGGGAAGCTTTAAGATTATCTCGAAAGTCAATGTTAACATTTACACATAGAACTTATATTACTGAGGTATTTATTTTTTCTTCTCATTTTTAAAGGATGCTTCATTATTGAAAGCATGTATACTTCTAATGAATCAGAGAAAATATTTTCCTGGCCTGATACCTGGAGAAGAATTAACTGTTAAATAATGTAATAAATCAAAAATTTGAATTCTAATACTTGCTAAGTTCTGTTATACAGATTACATTAATGAGCACCTACATTTCTTAGTTTCTCCATTAATATTTTCAGAATTATGTTGTTTATCTACCTCGCAAGAATATTATTGGAAATAATTACATTTGTGAAAAGCCTTGTGAGTCACAGATAGAAAGTATTACATGTGCAGGGTACTATTTTGGTGATGCTGTTAAAACCAAACAAAAACGTGTTCTTTTATTATCAGTGAGAAAATAAGTACCACCTACTTCCCATCTTGTTTCCCTAATCTTTCATATGTACAATTAAACCCTAAAACTTCATGCTTAAGATACAAATTTCACTGCCATTAACATAACAGTTATTTCCAAAATATAAAACCTATATTCTAGCTTTATTAAAATCCCAACACAGATAACATTTTAAGACCACACTGTTTCTTATTGGGGTGGGGGGAAAGGTAGTCTTTACTGAACGTAAATAATCACAGTTCTGGCTGCAGTCCAAGGTGTAAGCACTTTCCTCTGCTGTCTCAGCAATTCTCCTGATGTCAAAGACACATTAAAATAAATGCGAACCATATGGCTCCTCAGCAGAATACCCGCGCTCTTACAACCGAGAGGGCAATGCAATTCATTACCACCACTGGAGAAATATTTTGGGAACAAGGAATATGTCAATGCAAAATAAAGCTGCATGAAGGAGGCCATTTGATTATAATTCTCACACAATGACAGGAGGAGACATTTGCTATTCTTCAGCTCTATTAACCTGTTTTGTTGCTTTTTACATTTTCTCAATACCACTGTGATCCTCCCCTGTTAGACGGATTAACAGCATTTTCCACCTGCTCAACGACTTTCCCACACAGTATTTCATCTAGTCCAACAATATAGCCCTGTCAAGCCTAATATATCATGATAATCCAGCTCACAACATTACTTAACAACAGTGACAAAAAGCAAAACAATAAAAATCCTCAAGAGCAACAAAAGTCTTCTAAGATCTCTTGGAAGTTATTATGGAAAGCAACACTGGGTGAAAGACTGAGCACTTGAATTTTGAACTTTGTCAGAAGGATGAAATCTGAAGGCATTATTTTTTTTCTCCTTGAGCCTAAAAAGGGTTTACTATATTCATCTCAAATAAAAATCCAAATCATTAAGTATAAAAGGATGAAATTAATCAATGTTGCATTATTGGCTCCATATGTCAGAAATTCTAGATTTAAAGAAAAGATCTGGGCTGCAGAGTTGAGATTAATGCAGAAGTTGAGAGGCAGCTGGGAGAGGGACATCTGGGGTTTTTGGGGTGCCTTCTGTTTCCTGGCTGTCAATGAGTGATTAGGGAGGGTTGCAAACACCAAAAAGAAAAAGAAAAGCTTTTAACCATGGCTTTCTATAAACTTACATTTTTTTGGTTGAATATACGCTTCAAGGTTTCATAATCCCCTCATCTGCTGCTTTAACACTTTTTAAAGCTATGAATAAAGGAATTGCTTAAACACAATGTCTGGCCCAGAATTATCATTTAATATCTACTAGAAAAAGAAAATTTATAGTCAGCTCAAAAGTCAAATCCACCAGGAAGCCTTCCTCAAAACCCCTAGGATGAGGTAAGTGCTCTTTCTACACACTTCCAGAGCATCCCTGCCTTGACACTAATAATAAAAACGTGAGTGCGTGTGCGTCTCTCTCCTCCACTACTCCTTAGGGTTCAGAGGCTGAGGGCTGCTTCTTATTCACTGTAGAACCCTCCGAAACAGAACACTGCTGGGCACCTAGGACTCACCTGAGAAATGCTTGTTTAACTAAACTAAATGAATGGATAACCGAACCAGGGACTAAATCAAGAAACATTTACATTTCCTAAATATATTTTCCTTAATTTTAAATGATAACAAGCTAGCATTTGATGTGTTTTCTCCTGGAGCCTCGTGGTCAACCTGTCTTTCTTCCTCACTAATTTCTGGTCATTTGACTGTTTTTCCTGATGTATGCTTCAAAGAAAAAAATATTATGTATTGCAGACAGGACACACCGCCCTCATGGCCTGACGGTACACATAACTTGTGCTTTAGAAACCATTTGAAATATGCTATATTTTACATGTCAGAAGATCTAACATAACAAATAACCCTGGTACCACAATAAACCTCTGAACCATCCATCAATTCTTCAATAACAAGCTTGTAAACCCATCACTAAAAAGCAAGTAGCTAGTAGCTAGCAGGGGAAGAGTTACCTGAGTATTTTAAAATGATTTTGAAAGAGAATTCCTGCTGATAATGTACCACTAATTGGTACTGACCTCCAGCAAAAACATGACTGAAGTTCCTGCCTTTAGCAGTCCATTAGTAATAGATTTACAAAATGATTTTGCCTCTTAGTATTTAAATTGTCATCTTTGCCTTAGAGCAGTGACTGTCCTGTAAAAAAAAAAAAAAAAGAAGAAGAAGAGGACGATTGCATTTTGTATTGCTTAAGATTTATTCATTTCCTATGAAATTTTACAATATACAGGCATGGTTTAAGACAGGTAATTTTTTTTATTATTATTGTTGGTCGTGGTGGTGATGGGACATAAATAAAACACCTAGTTGATAAGATCCTGAGACAGGAGTAGAAATAAGCAAAGAGAGTTTTAAAGTTTTACTGAATTATGAAAGCAAGATAGAACTGAAACCATATGGGCTAGCATATAAGTCGAAGGAGGGCAGGTATTTGTCATTCCTGGGATTGATTTTACCCTAAAGATAAAAAGAGATCCTGTTAATGTTTCATGGACTCTGGCAAACGACATGAAACTCGTGTCAGAAACAAAGGACTTTATTACTCACAGCACAGCAAGCAGCACGGATATCATATTACTTTTGGTTCTCCTTCCCTTCAAGTCCTACGTAGGCAGTGTGGAGGAGCCAAATAGCTGTTACACACATAGTGAGTTTGTGCTGAGAAGCCCGCTGTTTTATAGCAAGCAGTAAGCAAGTCTAATCTTTGTCTTTGAGGGACACATTGCCTCCTTCCTCAAGGTAGCCTGCTGCAAACACAACCCTGAGAAATGGTCCAGATAAGAGAGGTCAGAGCCCTGCATTTCTGGTACACTGAGAAAAACAGTAGGAGTGTGTGAGACCCACAGAGGAGTGTCTCGCAACAGGATTCATTTATGTATCCCAAGCACCTGGAACAGCACTCGACATGGATATTCAAAACATATTTGTTGAATGAATGAGTGACCTTTATGACAGATTATAGTTCTGCAATACACTTTACACGGTATCATCATAAAACATAGTTCTGTTATTAGAGCATACTCTAAAATACCCATGGGAGGATAAAATGACTCTCTATAACCCTATTTTATTTTTCTGTATGTAACTCAAATTCACAGTGTTCATCAGAGTTTCTAAACAACACAATATAGCACAGAGCAAATTTGTAGAATAAGGTCCATTAATATAATATTGATATTATAAAAAATGCACAGCCATTTTAAGATTTCCAGAAAATTACAAAGGAATAAAACTTTTCCTAAAATGTGTTTTTCTTTCTAAACCAAATTAATATTTTTGAATTTCCAAAGCTAGTATCTTTTTAAAAAATATGTGAGCCCAAAATAAGTTCTGGTTATCATTTTTAATCACTGCCACTTCTTCTCTTATTAAACACCATAATTCATGCAAAATGGTAATTTCACAAGCACGGATATCATACTATTTATCACTTAGTATGTGAAAGCAATATAGAAAAGACAAAGAAATAATATTTCCCTGCAAAGAGTCTGCAGAATAAAGGGTTCCCAAAACACTGCTTAATGAAGTGTTTTTATTCCTGTGAAGTATGGTGTCTTTCCTCCAGGTCTCCTCTTAGCTCACATTTTCCTTTGCAAACATCTTGCCAAAGGAGAAAATCAGTGTAAAGAGCTCTGGAATGATTGTGGCAGCTCCACAGACGAGTGGTATCATCTACACCTCTGCTATCACATCTCTAGAGCACATGGGGGATTATACATATTCTCAGGTACCTTCGGTATGCATAGAAACAGTCCCACAGGACCTAGATTGCCCTCTACTGTGCTACTCTCAATGCATATGAGTTATTTGTTAAATATTTTTTTCCAAAGCCAATGCAACCTCATGTTTGGACTGTATAAGGGAGAGGGAAAGGTATAACAAGATTTCTTTCCTCTGTACTCTTGAGGAGTTTATGTTCCTTGGAATCCATGAGGAAAAAAAAGAGCAGAATGAATATACTGTATTTTATAACAGCAAGATTCAACTTCATTGATCTTTAAAGAGGATCACTTCTCAAAGAGTGATTTGCTCCTTTATCATCTGGAACAAACTCATACTTGCTTGGTTCCCAACATTCTCCTTTAACTAGTTCCCCCGACCTTCTTCTCATGTGCACAAAATCTCGAATTCTCTAAGTCAGTTTTTAGACACTTGCATGGGCGCAGTGTTCACCTTTGACCCCTGCCAGAGACCAATTCGCTCACCAAAGGGGCTGCTGGAGAACCTGTAAGCTTAGAGGAAGAGTGAGAAGCAGGATTAATTTAAGGTGGAGCCTCCCTTATTCCCTTGGCTTCTGGCCTCTGATTAAAGGATTCAGTAGGGATAACACAGGATGTTTTTTGACTATGAGAATAATCCTGGGAGAGTTAAGGGACTATTTATTGTTCCCGGATGGTAATGATTATAGTTACTTTCCTTCAACAGAAGAAGATACTACACACTGAAGAAAAGACCCCCCTTTCTTTAGAGATGTTGGAATTAGGAGGTAGACTGTTTTGAACATAGAATTCTTTGGAGAGGGGAGTTGTGGGTGGGCCAGGGCAGCTCGAACGTACAGAGGAAAGGTACACTAGGATTGGCTGAACATTGTTATAGTCTGGTGAAAATTGCACACAATCTACTGCTATTGAAATACATTTTATAATTTATATATAAAATACAGATATTGGTGTGCATGCTCAAAAATTTTAATGATAGACGTGTGTGATCACCAAAGTTTGGAGACTTACTAGTACACAACAGAGGTGGAACTGTGTAAAAGACAGACTTGGATACTTTGAAAATACTGCTTGTATTAGTAATGTTTTACTTGTATGTTTACCATGTTATGAGGACCTTTCTTAGTGCTTTGCAGATATTAATCATTCAATTTTCACATAAACATGATCACGGTTTACATAGGTGAAACTGTACCAATTATATAGATAAACTTGAGGTCAGAGAGGTGAAGTAAGTGACCAAAATCTCACAGCTGGCAGCAGAGCAGCCTGAGTTGGATGCAGACAGTGTCAGTCCTTAGCCCAAGCTATTAATCTGGCCACTGTACCACCTCCCCTTCCTGGTTCTGGAATGGGCTAATATTCTCTCTTCTTTCTTATATTACATGAAGGCTTATTCCTAGGACCAAGGACAAAATCTAGAATTATGGCAAAGATAATCTACCTGCATTATTAAGAAAACAGGAAGGGAGAGCAAGTTGCTTGCATCTAAGTACAGTAAGCCATTGTAAGTCACTGCTCTTTTAGGGTGTCTGTGAGTTGGAATCGACTCCACGGCAACGATTTTTTTTTTTTTTCACTAGTGTCCTGGAGCTATAAATCCTAATGACATAGGCTTTGGAGTCAGGAACACCAGTAGGTTTGTTGCCACCTTGAATCAGTTACTAAACCCCTGTGTGTCTCAGTTTCCTTATCTGGAATGTCATAGGGCTATTGTGAAAAAGTAGTGGTTACAAACATGAATTCTAGAGCTAAAGCATTTGGTTCAAATCCTGGGTCTGCCATCTTTGACCTTGGGCAAATGACTTAATCTCGCTATGTCTCAGCCTCCCCATGTATAAAATGGTTTTAATAAGACCCATCTCATAGTTTTGTTATGAGGACAAAATAAGTTAATATTTGTAAAGCATTTAAACAATATTTGACATATAGTAAATACTGTGTGTTTGTTAAATAAATTAAAGACATCAATAAATCACTCACATAATTTGAATTCACATAAATCATATAAAGCATTTATAGAGTGTCTGACACAGAGTGATCAATATGTGTTAACCATTGGTAGTGACTAAAAAAAATGTTTCTTTCTGGACTTTAATGTACAGTACTTGGAAACTTAGATGCTTTTTGTTCTGGCATTTGTTTTTAGAAAACAGAAAGGTGACTGACACTGATTATCTGACATCTATATCTGACAGACGATTGACATATATCAGGATTATAACTGATATATAAGCCCCAGGATTATAAGCCCTAGGGTTGTAACTATAAATGAGAGATGACATGTACTTGTAAGAGACATTTAGTCTAAGGAGGATATTTCATCTTGATTTTGTGGAACAGAAAATGGAGGCTCAGAATGGTTCTCATCCAAGGTCACAAAGCTGGTAAATGACATTCATACTCGACTCTGGCTGGCTTCATGTCCGCACCCTTTCCAGTTCCCTGTCTGCTGTTTCTCCTCATGTGTCAAAATTTTGCCTTTGCCATTCTCAGTTTCACACTTTCCTTGCTTTTGAGTATATATATCCTGCCTGTATTTCAAAATTACATGATCAAAAGGAGGACCCTTTTCTTCTGACTTGTTTCCTCTCAATGAGCAGATTTATATTACCCAGCCATTCATTCATTTCTTTACTCACCCATATTTATCACCATTGACCTTGTACCTAGATCACTAAGATATGAAGATACTTTTTCTGTTTATGGGACATTTTTCTAAAGCAACTGAATGATGAACAAAGTTTATGAACAGACATTTCACAAAAAATAAAATTTGAACATTTAAAATATGTGAGTGTTCCGTCTTACTAGTAATCAATGATAAAAATTAAAATAATAATAAAGTAAAATTTCTCCCATCAAATAAGCAAATAATACAAAATTCTAGTAACCTTCAGTTGTGCCAAGAGTACAAAGGGATGGATACTTTTCTATATACTATTGATCAGTATATAAATTATTACAGCATTTTCAGAAAGCAATTTCCCAGCATATACTAAGAATCTTAGAACATCTTCATATTTTTTGAGCAAATAATTCTGAATCTAGGAATCAGCCCTAAGGGTATAAACAGAAATTTAGAACACTATTTATGTCAAAACATAATGTTCATCATTAAATTACGCATAAGAATGACAAATTCAAAACCACCTAAACGCTTGACTTTGTAGAAATGGTTGAGTAAAATGAGGTTCTATCTATATGAGGGGATATTTTGTGGCCAATAAAATTAATAGTGATTTTGTAGGTTTTTAAAATAATAATAGAAAATATCTAACATAGTGTTCAGTGAAAAAAAGAGTAGATTAGAAAAAAAAGTTTAACATATATAGCAACTACGTACAATAATGCATAGAAAAATACTGGGATAATACACCACAATGCTAATACACCCATTCCTCACTTGTCAACATGGTTAGGTTCCAAAGACCAGGTTGTTATGTGAAATCAGCATTATGCAAAAATGGAGGATGACCACATCAGGTCATAAAATGGAGGATGACTACATCATTATATAATGGCCAAACCACTGAGAATCATGGCCCAGCCAAGCTGACACATAATCTTAACCATCACAGACAGCGTTCATTACCGCCAGACGTATGTCATTATTACGCAAAATAGTTGGATAGTAGATTTTTTACTATTGTCATAAATGCAAAGTGTCAGATAACGAGATAGTAAGTGAGGAGTGGGTGTACTGGTTGTCTCAGGATGATACGATTATAGTTTTTAAAAATATGCTTCTTTACACTATTTTGAACTTTTCAGCTTTTATACAATGAACATCATAAAAAGCAGAAAACTTACAAAGACTGTAAATTCTCTTTTTGTACTTTAAGAAACATTTCTACTATAGTTTTCTGAATATAAGACAATACAATTGTTTAAGGCATTTGTGATGGTTAAGATTGTGTGTCAACTTGGCTGGGCCATGATTCTCCGTGTTTTAATGTAATCACTCCCATGATTGAATATACTGTGAGTAGCCAATCAGATGAAAGGGAGTCTCCTTTGGGGGTGTGGCCCGCATCTGTATATAAGCAGACGTTCTGGCTTTTTGCTGTCTCTGGATCCTACAGCTGCTTCCTGTCATCTCATCTCCCGTTCTTGGGACTTGAGCTGTCAGCTTATCTGCCAAACCTGGGATTCGTCGATCTGCACAGCCTGTGAGTGGAAGCCCTGCTCTCAGACCTTCCGATCTTGGGCTTGCCAGCTTCTGCAGCTGGGTGACTTGGGAGAGGCCTCTACCCTGATCCACGGACTTGGGACGTTCTAGCCTCTACAATCGCGTGAGCTGTTTCCTTGATATAATCTCTCTCTCTATATATATTTATACACTTTACTGGTTTTGCTTCTCTAGAGAACCCAGCCTAAGACAGCATTCATGAAATGGCATTACTATAAATGAGTCATTTTATACCCTGGCACTCATGACCATATGTTTCACATTTGCAAAATTTCATTAACTATAAGCATAAGAACTTATTCATAGAATTCTACAAAGTATGTTCAAGAGCATAAACCACACAAGAATGGTTATGAATGTGTCATTCTCTGCCTGTTCCAATCATGACCAGTTGTAAGTACTAATCCCACCCTATTCTGAGCCAATGAGAATAAGCCTGGAAATACATTAATAGCTGCATCTTCATTAGCACGCCAAGTATACAATTAGTCTGTTTTTCTATCTGAAGGCATCCTTACACCCCCTATGAGTAGTAGCCTTCCTGCCAAATCTCTCTATAAAAACCCAGTTTGATACACCATTATTTCTGGCTCTGGATTTGCACTTCATTTCCTTGTTAGAACTCAATAATTTGTAGTGAGAGCCTTAGTCTTATTTAGCCATCTCCTCCTACTCAGAACTTGATCTTGCTCCTTTAATTGAAGCTATTTGATAAGTTCATGCGACAGTCTTAGTGAATCAACCTAGAATCAGACTCTGTAGTGTGACTGTCTCCCTGATCCAGCAATATCTTCTGCCATACTTCTTTCCACCATATTAGACCCTTTAGGTAAACAAAACTGGCCTAGATCAGACCTGCATATCCATGATGCCTCTGGTGTTATGAACAGGCCTGCTGGTTGTTTTCCATAGGAGTCAGTCCTGCTGCCCAGCAACTGTCGTTAGTTCCAGCCCCACCAGTCATTAACCAAATCACTATTTGCTCTGCTCTAGGTTTTTTGCTCCAGCATTGGTAAAAATTTTTAGCTAATCAACCAACTAATACTTAATACCTTAATTATTAAAAAAATAAAAGTATAGCAGCATAATGATGGTAGAATTTTAGAATGGGTGGAAAAATATCCACCCATTCTAAGAGACTAAGTTTTGCTAGAATTAAAATATGCATGTGACATATTCAAATATCATATATGTATGTGTTTATAGTTATACACCTGTTAAAACAGTACATAAAGCTGATTTGTTAATTTGGTTACAATATGGTTCTACTGAAGTGAGGTCATACATGGTAATAGTGACCACCTGTCCTGTCTTGCACATGGAAGCTGCTGGTTATGAGAACTAAATGGGAGGGTATGAATTAGAATAACAAATACATCAACATTCCTGGGAAGACATCTCAAGACATGTCTTACTGATAGTGTTAGAACGGTTATCCTCATACACAGATCTCTAAAAGCATAGATTATCTTCCTATGTTATTTCCTCCTCCTAAGAGTTCCCCACTTACACACTCCTAATTTATCCATCCACTCATACATGCATGTGTTCCTATTTAATCATTCACTGAATAAATATATATTAAGCACCTATAATCCAGGCAATTTTATTTGGCTTCTGCATAAGGTGTCAATCTGCTTACATATGAGTTTGTCACTGGTCATGGCTGATAAGATCAAGAAAGTTCACCTGATCCAACGGAAGATTTTGTTTCTCTTAATGTTAATAGGAAAATTATACAAAAAAAAAAAAAAAAAAAACCTGTGTCATATGCTTATATATGTTCAGGAAACTGGGTTACAACAATAAATAGGTTTCTTTATCCTTGGGTCTGCTACACAGCCCCTGGCTGTGCTTGGGTATGCAAGCTTGGGAGTAGAAGCTAGATGGAGCTGAAGGGCTCTGGATAACGGAGAGAGTTGACTTTATAGCTCTCAGGGGATCAATTCAGGAAGGAAAGAAAGACTGGATACAGAGTGAAAAAAAGTACAGCAAGGGAAATGAAGGAAGGTTTCACATTTCTTCAATGACTACCTGTGCTCTAACAGACTTTCAATTCTACAAAATCATATAATGTCAACCTTTACCCCTGGTAAGCTGGACTGGATCATGACTAAAACATCTAGATGCCTACTGTCCCTTTAATACAGAGGCCCGGCGCAGGACTCCTTTCTCCTGGGCTAACCCCACTACCTCTTGGTCTTTAAGGGCAAGGCTATTTCCTGCTCACAGGTGCAGCCAAGTCAGGTCTTGAGACACTAGCCACCTTTGAGTGAAAAGCTGACATACAAAGAATGAGAACCCAAACCATGGACAAGCACAGGTCCAAGAAAGAGAAATGGAAGAGCATGTTTTCCCAGGTCTAGTTCAATTCATTATCCATTTGCTTAACTTTAAAAAAAAAAAAAAAACTCTATTTTGTTTCTGACATATCAAAGCTCTTCCTATTGCTTAGAGAGTAGGTGATGCTAATCTGAAACTTAGGCAGGTTACTAAAACTAATAATGCCACAGACCATCAGGTTTTAAACTCCATTTCTGTGTATAGGACAATATTTAGAAATAATCAGAACAGAATTTCAGGTCCTAAACTATGTGGCCTGTACTATATTATAGCCGATGGTACACTTTGTGAAATTTTATTAGAAAAGCTCCTTTCACACTGTTTGTCAGGATCTTCACGTGCAGTGTAAGATTTGGAGGGAAATGGATGGGATAGTCAAAAGATTTGGTGCTGGCTATGGCTGGTTCCGAGCCCTGGTGGTGCAGTGGTTAAGAGCTCGGCTTCTAACCAAAGGGTCGGCAGTTCGAATCCACCAACTGCTCCTTGGAAACCCTATGGGGCAGTTCTACTCTGTCCTATAGGGTTGCTATGAGTTGGAATTCACTCTACAACAACAGACTTTTTGTTTTTGTTTTTTTTTTATGGATGGTTGACTGCATGCTGTTAAGTAAGACACTGCCTCTAGACAAGACAATATTGCCTCATCAGCAGATAATATAATAAATAAAATTAGGGATTTGAAATACGTGTTTTCCTGGGTGCAGGAACGTTCTATGATGCCATGTTCCTACTTCAGCACAAATTATCCAGTTTCTTTCTCACTTGCCCTCTTTCTTTCTGTCTCACCAAAAGCCAGCCTCCTTATTAAAGCAGCTGATTATCCGGGAGAGTACAGTCTCAGACATATCTCTGAGAATAAGGGAAAAGGTTTTTGAAGACTGGAATTTAAAGTTTCCATTTAAAATTCCTTCTTTTCCTGGGAGGAAAAAAGAAGGAGGATTTCACCAAGATGAATCAAATTGTTCTGTGTAGTGTGGGGGTACATTTTTAATAAACATGAAAAGAAGAAGAGTTTCTTCAGGCTCTGCCCACCCATCAGCACTATGAAAGGAAGGGGATGACCTCACAGGCGCCCCAAGGGCCCGGCTGGCCTCGTAGCCTTGGCAGCTCTCCCGCTCATCAGACACGCTGCTGCGGGCCTCTCAGGGTGTGCAGTAATTCGCAGGGGAGAGCAATCGGCTCCCTCTGCTGAGAACACCATGACTGGCGCTCCAGGCCCACTCCTCCCCCAGCTCCAGCCTAAGTGCCTGGAAGACTTTCCTTAGAACTACACTGGCTGAATCCAACCACCTGCTGGGCCTAGAATACATCGGGGACAGTTAAACACGCTGGCGGATACCAAGCTGAGCAACGCATGGTTTTTCCCTGACCAGATTACAACCAGTAAGGAAGACAGAAGCACACAAAATAACAAGACAATCATAGTTGGTGCTAGGATGGCTTTCCTCCATAGACTGTATTAGAGTAATTTCCATACACTAGAGTGTAATTATTGTCCCCTAACTGGTAGGTGTCTTCATTAGGTTGAGAGCAAGAAGCATGCTTCACTGGTCTTTATATTTCCAGCACGTAGCACAGGGCCTGGCTCACTTCCTCGGGTAACCCAGGTCTCTACTCATGTCTTTTCCTCCAAGTGGCCTTTTCTGCCTCCCTGTCCAGAACAGCCTCTTATCCATCATTTTCTAGTTCCTCCTCCTCTTTTGTTTTCTTCAGAGCCCACATACCTAGACACAGAGATGCATAAAACCAAAACCAAAAGCTGTTGCCATCAAGTTGATTCCAACTCATAGCAACTTTATAGGACAGAACAGAACTGCCCTATAGGGTTCCAAGGAGTGGCTGGTGGATTCGAATTCGAACTGCCAACCATTTGGTTAGCAGCTGAGCTCTTAACCACTGTGCCACCAGGGCTACACAGACATACATACATATATATATATATATATATATATATATATATACACACACACACACACACATACATACACATAATGTTACGTATTTGTCTATTATCCATCTGGACCACCAAAATATAAGTTTTGTATGAATGGGGTCCTTGTCAGTCTTTTTCACTGCTGTATCCTCCATTCCTAAAACAGTTCCTGACAGACAGAATAGATGCTTAATACATGGTTTACAAATAATATATTACAACAATATTCTACAAATAAATACTTGTAGAATGAATGAGTTGGTTTAATATTATAACAGATGTAGAGGGTGCTGAAGGATCATGAAACGCATCACAGAGCAGGGCCTGCAAGTGTGGGCAGGGTTTCAATGGTTCTGGAAAGTACCTAGGGATTGTAAGGGGCAGAGCACGTTCAGGGAGCCCCAAATAGTGGGTGATTGCAGAGGAGGTTCTGTTTATGCTTCAGTTACTAGTTGAATTTAACAGACACTTATTAAGGACCTACTTTGTGCCAGGCAGTGTTCTCAGCACTGAGTAAATGGACAAAGGAATAAGACATAAACCCTAATATTCAACATGTGGTAGGTACTGAATAGACTACCTTAATTTTAAGCTTAAATTTTGTATTGAGAGTCTGGATTTATTCTGTTGTCAGTGGGGTGTCTTAGAACGCTTGTGAGCTGAGGTATTGAGGTGTATACGCGGAAAAGAAAGGAAGGCATTAGAACATTGAACAAAGCAAGACTAAAGAAGCTGCAGTTATCAGAAAAGACTGCTTTCTTTTTGTAATTAAAAAGTACCTATTTCCCACACAGGTTCATAGGAAATCCTAGAAAAATAACAAAGTGAAAAAATTATTTATGCCAGAATTTGAAGCTTCATGATAGGCCATTAAATTCTTTCTTAAAGACAGAGACTCAAAGTCGGCTGACTCCAGGGGGTTAATGGTCCATAGTCCAACATAGTTACAGGTGACTTAAATGATAGAAACTATAAAAGGCAGTCCCCACTACCTTCCATTTAACAATATTATTGCATTATCAAGTTCTTTGGAGTAGGGCGTGCCCAGGTTTAAATCACTTGAATTGGTATCATCAGGCAACTGGAATGAAAGCTTTAAGAGGTATTAAAGAAGCTTAACTGCACAATCAGTGTCTGGTTCACTCAGGTGGTTCTTTTGCCAAGTTAAAGTGACAGAACATTTGTATTAAGTATGACACAAGGAAATAAAGGGAAAGAAGCTAACATTTTTAAATGTCTACCACACTGCTAAGTGTTTTTCAGGTTTTATCTCACTTAATTCTTGGCACAGCCCTACAAAAGAGACAAAGTGTTTCTCTTTTGCGGATAGGAAAACAGAAATTGACAGCTAGTAAGGCACTCACCCTATGCTGTTTTAACTAAACTTGATAGTGAAAAATTCTGAGAAAAATAGTAGCAAAATAAAGTTGTGGGTGGGTTATGGGGTATCCCATGAAGAAATACTCATTTAATCCAACTTTTTTTTTTTAATGAATCAAAATTAAGTATTCTGATGGAGAATATATTAAAACATAAATGGTTTAGATTTGTTGATTTCTAGATTTAGATTTTAAAAACATAAATGTAAGGCTCTAAAATCTCAATTCAGGGATGGACTGTTAATGGAGACAGAATATTCAGTTCTCTAATTTCACTTTTTTTTTAATAGGATGAAAGACTTGTGACATTGATAAGAAAATAAAAAGAACATTTTCTCATTAAATTCAGAATTAATACCTAGGCTGTATCCTAAGCACTCATAAAATGCTTAATGGTCTCTGTTATCTTCAGTGTGATGATGGTTAAAAAAAAATCCATTGCTGTTGATGCAATTCTAACTCATAGTGACCCTATAGGACAGAGCAGAACTGCCCCATAGGGTTTCCAAGGCTGTAATCTTTACAGAAGCTGACTGCTACATCTTGTTTCCATAAAGCGGCTCGTGGGTTTGAACTGCTGACCTCTCGGTTAGCAGCTGAGCACTTAAACACTGTGCCACCTGGCTCCTTTTGTTATTGTTTCTAGGCCTTTCCTCGCAGCACAGTAATTGTGAAAATACTATAAGCAAATCTGTATTTAGCCCCTGGGCAGCACAAATGGTTAAGCACTTGACTACTAGCCAAAGGCTGGTGGTTCGAACCCAACCAGAGGTGCTTGGAAGACAGGCCTGGCAATCTGTTTCAGAAGGGTCACACCTTGAAAAACCTATGGAGCAGTTCTACTCTGCACACATGGGATTGCCAGGAGTCAGAATCAACTCAATGGCAACTAACAACAACTAAGTTTTCATTCAAAGTTTTAAATGCCAATAGTATTTGAACCCATCCCTTTGAAACAAGTTCATACATATTTTATAGCAGAGGCCAATAAACATTTTCTATGAAGGGCCAGACAGTAAACATTTCTGGCTTTGTGGGCCATACGTTCTCTGCTGCAACTACTCAACTCTGCCATTGTAGCACACAAACAGCCACAGACAATATGCAAACAAATGTCTAAGTGGCTGTATCCTAATAAAACTTTATTTACAAAAACAGGTGGCAGGTATGAATTTGGCCTGCAGTGGCTACAGTTTATCGGCCCCTGCTTAATAGAATAGATTACCGCTATAAAAGTATCATTGAAACATAACAATAACATTCTGATTCTCTAGTTACCAATTTGTGTAACTTATCTGTTTCACTTCTGCCTCTTCTTCTAGACTGACATCTTTCTAGGCATGGAGAGTATCTTGCTTTTCCTTAATTTTCCTAATATATGAAGAGTAGTGGTTGAGAGTGCCTATAAGGTCATCCATAAGGATTACAGAAAATCACTCAAATAAGTAAAATATACAAGCCAATAAACTTGGATTTCCACAGGAGATTGGCAATTTGTAAATTGATTTTGTTCTCACCAAATTAAACAGCTCCCTTGAGTGAGAATATAAAAAAGCCCTCATTGGTACCACGCACTCTGTGGAGCATACTATGGCACACACATTAAGCTGCCCCATGCAACTACAGACAGAGCTGCCTCCCTGAACCATCATGTCCCCTAACCCCCAGCCAGTTGCTGGAAGTTGCAATCATCGGGAGCTGAAATTATCGAAGTGCACAATGCATAGCATAACTGCTTTTTACCAGGAACAAGTGATTTATTTTATCATTTAAATTTAAAACCCTTTAATATGCTTCCTCAGAAGTTAACTGGTTCAGAAAATTGCAATAACAAGGCAATTATGGTTAAGATATAGTGTTACATAATGTTGAATGCATGTAATAAATCTCTTATTTTGAACATAAGGAACAAGGTATACCAATAATTGAAAACCCTAATAAGAAAATGTTGAACAAACAATTAGCCTCCCACGGGCAGTCGCATGTCTCTACAGGTCCCTGGACAGGCTTTTAATAAACATTTGTTGAGTGAATGCTAGACCCGCTCTGAAGAATTAAAGAGCTGACTTTGAACATGCTGAATATTATCAATTTTATGATATGAAAAATAAAAGAATTTCTGCTAAAATGCCCACTAGAGGAGAGCTATACCAGATCAGGGTTTCCTAAATGGTTTTGCAATTCATTGTGAGTGACACATGCATGTGCAGAGTAAATATAGAAATGTCTACTTTGTCTTTCATTTGATATCTGGGAGAGAAAGAGACAAGAGTATGTGAGGGCAGTTTTGGAGAGGATCCTGGAGAGCCAGGTTGGGGAAGTTGTTGTTGTCCAGCTGAAGGGACAAAGATCCATGACAGCTCTCCTGGGTGTACAAAACGTGTCCACCACTCACTTGAACCAGGTTTATACATATTTTCTAGCAGAGGTTAACAAACATTTTATATAAAGTAATATAAGATAGTAAACATGGGGATGTTGGGGGAGAACAAACAGGAAAAAATACGCTGGGTTTTAAAGTGATCAAAGAGAAAGCATTACAAATGGCTAAGACCACAGGGTAAAGAGGGAAGGAAATAAAGCAGGGGAGGAGTAAGTGAAAACCTGGAGGAAAGGGAGTCAGATTTAGGTGTAGACGAAATCAAAATTGCAATGCTAAATGCTCTTAGTAGAAAATGAAAAGACCGATTCAAAATACATATACAAGCTTTTAGGATTAATGCATTGTTCACTAAAAACACTGAATTTAGTTTCTCAGGCACAAAAGGAAACAAAAAAAGAGCTTTTTTTGTTTCTTCAAAAATCAAAGAACAGGCACCCTTGGACGATGCACCCTAGTTCTTATTTTATCTACATACGGATACAGTGATTAAGCTTTTGTATAGTCTGCTGAGATTCTTTGAAAGAAAGCTTGTTTTAAACAATCACATCCAACCACTACAAAAGAAAATGCTGGCAACATTTCTCTTAAGTGGTTGAGAACTGAACCACAGGAAATCAGCTTGGGGTTCTCTAGATCTGAGAGAAGGAATAGCTTGCAGAGTGCAGCAGGCAGGGCAGCCAGAAATAAAAGAGGGAATCAATGAAAGGTAGAGTGCAAAATGAAGATAAAGAAAGATGAAAACTTTTAAAGGGAAGAAAGAGAGGGTGATCGAAGAGGATTAATGCTAGACTGCTGCTTCAGGTTTTCACAAACACAGCAATCTGATGGTTTTGGAGTTTAATGTTTACTAATTTGATTTATGAATCAAATTTGATTTATGAATCAAATTTGTCAAGAGATATTTCATTTCTCACTTGGTAGAATATTTCAAGAATGATCCTGGAGGGAGACGATTTCACTCTGATTTTGGCCTCTCTCCTAACCTGACAATTCACCAAATGATGTTAAACATGTCAGCATACCTGCTGTTCCCCCACTTCCCCTAGGAAGACGAGTCATAACTGCACTCCTGAATTCATAGCATTTTGGAGTAAAACTGTGGAAGCTTTACCTGTGTGAATAAGATGCACAAACTAAGGAATGAGAAAGCATAGATACTGTAAGTGAAATGGAGGTGGGAAGAGTTCCAGGGCTGTAGAATCTGCTCTTGGTGCATATTATGAAGTGAGGCAGGAGGAGGCAGACAGTGAGTGCACACTTTAGTCCTCTATGTGTCCCCAGAACCTGAAGCATGAAGGAGGGAGGAATGTCAGGAGCTATAACTTGGTGAGAGCCTGAAGAAGATGAACAAGCTACTTCCCTGGAGCAGAGTGAGTGTCAGATATTATCTGTGAAAATCTTCTCAAACTTTAGTATGTACCAGAATCACCTGGAGGCAGCGGTGTGCCAAGAAATGTTGAGCAAATAGCTCTTAAGATCAAAAGTCCGAATTTGTAGTGCTTGCCAATTTCCATGGTGTAAATATTCCTACCGTGGCCAATTTCAAGCTACCAACATAGCATCACTGAACACCAGTTCGATGAAGAGATGCCAGGTGTCTGTTGCAGCTGGTTCCAGTATACCACCACCTGAGGGCTCGTTAAGACACAGATTGCTGGACCCCACACCTCCAGTGTTTCTGATTCAGTAATTCCCAGGTGATGCTGATGCTGCTGGTTCAGGGGCCACACTTTGAGAACTACTGGTCTATGAAAAGAAACCTTGGAGATAGCAAGTACAGAAGAAATTAAAAGCTGTACTATATTGGTAAACAAAAGAAAATGAAAAAAAGAAGATTTTAAAAAAAGGCATAAAATGGTGTATCAAGAACAGAGTAGATCTGAAAGAAGAATGGGTTTGTGGTTGGGGGTTGGGAAAATCTCTGGTGCATACCCTTCAGGTCTCATTTATAATGAGAATCTACTGAACAAGAGTAAGAGTGACCACTCAGAAATCAAGTACAGAGCTTATTTCTAAAATGAGACCAGAGTAGGTTTGCTAGAACAATTTTGGAGCTGAGAAAGTAACCTTTCTCTTCAGGAATTAAACAATGGCTCCAAGAGAAAAAAAAAAATTTTTTTTTCGTTTTTATTTTTTTAAGTAAACACTGTGAGGCATTAACAACCCCAATACAATTTACTGGGACATGCACACACCTGGAAGAGGCACTGGAGAGAAAGAATTGAGTCTATAGAAGAATGGGTCCAAGTGGCAGCTCTTTGTTTTTGAGTGGGTATTGTGGGGGAATTTGTACAACCTGAGTACAGTTCTTCATCCATGAAAGAGAAAAAGGCAAGCCCTGATCAATTCTCTGATGGTGAGGAACAAATGAGGTCATCGGTTTAACCTCATTTACTAATGGGTGAGGGAGTCACTTGTGAAAAGAAAGGTCCTATAGGTTGTGTTGCAAGAGGAAGAAAGTATTACTCACTGGAAATAGTTTTCTTTTAGGCATGAAGGGGTTATTTTAATAGAAGAGGGACCAAGAGTATGGTTTGCATGTGGTTCGAGCAGTTAGTGCAATGCGAAAGGAGAAGAGGGGTGTCTTAGGCTGGGTTTTTGAGAGAAGCAAAACCAGTGAAGCATATATATATATGTATATATATATACACACATATATATACATATACATACACACACACATACACACACACATACTCACATACAGATTTATCTCAAGGAAATGGCTCATGCAGTTGTAGAGGCTAGCAAGTCCCAAGTCCGTGGGTCAGGCATCAGGCTGGAGGCTTCTCCTGACTCACGTAGCTGCAGGAGTTGATGAACCCATGATCCACAGGTCAGATGGCAGGCTGCTGGCCCAAGTCCCTAGAACTGGAGGTCAGATGCTGATGAGCTGAATGCAGGATCCAGAGAAGAGCAAAAGCCAGCGAGCTTTTCCAGAAAGTCCACATATGTTGGATGCAGGTCAGACCCCCAAGGAAACTCCCTTTCAACTGATTGCCTTGCCTACTCACAGCAGATCCCATCATGGAGGTGATCACATTATATCACATCTCATCATGGAGTGAGTATATCATTATATGACCGCCAAACTACATCATAATTGCCAAACCATGGAGAGTCATGGTCCAGCCAAGCTGACACACAACCTTAACCATCACAATGGGATTCAGTGAGGTGGGAACATCAGTACATTCTTTAAAAAGAGGCACAAAAGGCTGTTTATTTCTTGCTGCCCCAAATCATTTCTCTGTAAAGGGAGGCTATGCCTACTTCGAAGGCCTGGAACAAAAGAGAAAAAAACTCAGGAAAGCTACCCGTGGCTGCATAAAAAGAACAGCAGGTACAAACATGCTTTCAGGGAAATGGTAAAGGATTTCAGGTGACAGAAACAAAAACAAGGAAAAGGAAAACAAACTAGCCTGGCATGTGGAGCCCTGGTGCATAGTGGTTAAGAGCTCAGCTGCGAACCAAATCCACCAGCCACTCCTTGGAAACCCTATGGGGCAGTTCTACTCTGACCTACAGAGTTGCTATGAGTCAGAACTGACTCTATGGCACCTAACAACAACAACAGCCTGGCATGAGAAATAAAAAAAATCGTAGAAAAATTATTGCACCTGCTGAAGAGACGCGAGAGGGTGGGCCTGCTTCAGATGTCAAGGGTTTCACAGGCTGGGAGGAGGAGGAGAATATCAAGGAGTCATAACAAGCCCAGTTATATGGCCTCCCCGTAAGGTCTCCATGTTGTCAAATAGTGGTCGGAAAGAAGAGGAGTTACTGATAGAATACCTGAGATCAAACGGAGTGGTCAAACGGGAGGTGAGGGAGTTCAAAGGAAGCCATGAAAGAACTAACCTTGCTAAAGTGCATAAATGCATAAAGCCAGAATAAGCAACGTGTCACGTAAGGAGGCCAGAAACATAGGCTGCACAATGGTGAGGGAAGTGCAACAGAGAAAGGAAAAAACAATCAGTTCATTGTGTTCATGAGGAAATGTGATGCAGTTTAGTGTATGCAAAATGTGGGGCACAGGTATGGGATTTCCCTGGTTTGAGGAAGAATATAAGTATCTTTATCCTTATATTCATAAGCATGGCAGAATCGAGAACTTTCACCTTTGGGAGAGGTTGGTCCACAATGGGGTAAAGCCACATGACTAATGGGTGCAAAGAGGAGAGCAAGTGTTACAGTGAAAAGTAGCAGAACACAAAGGAGACCGCAACGGGTGGTCCGAGCTGACTCGTTTGTAGGGTGGTGAAAGAAACTGCACGTAATAGCAATGGAGCAAAACAGTTTTTAGATGTGCTCAGCTCTTAAACATTTATCTCATGCTTTGGAAAAGGAAATATTGAGTGTTAGCTATACACGAAAACTTGAAGGGGGGAAAAGGATATTTATCTACCTATAATATACCAATCCATATACACTATAAGGATTAATTTAATCATGACAACTTTTTGAGTTAGTTATATTAAATCCAGTCTTCAGGCCTTTGTGACTGCTTTTTCTTTTGCCTGGAATATTCTTACCCCAGATACCCCTGTGGCTCCCTTCCTCCATTCACTGCTTAAGATTCACTTCTTGGAAAAGCCTTTTTTTTTACCCTCTTTTCTTACACTTCACAGTTTTATTTTTCTTTAGAGCACTTACAACTACTATCTGTCTGTCTGCCTGTCTATCTATTGTCTCCCCCACTGAAATTTAAGTTACTTGAGAGCAGGAGAGTGTCTGTCTTATGCACTGCTCCTTCTATATCCCCAGTGCCTTGAATTGTGTCTGGCACATAGGGTGTGCTCAGTAGATACTAAATGAAAGAATGGATCACTAGCCCTATTTTACAGAACAGAAAATGGGCTCAGAAGTTTATTGGCCTGCCTATGACACAACAAAAGGTGATGGAGTCAGGATTTGAAATCAGATCTTTCGGACTGTCACACTGTTTCAATTACTCTGCATGACTTCTCAAAAAGCATAATGTGACAAATGTGTCTAAAGGGCAGTGCTGGCTTCAGAGTCAGACTGGGATTTCGATCCTGGCTCAGTCACTGTTGTTTCCCACCTTCTTCAGGCTTTGTAATCTCTCTCTATGCCTGCTTCCTCTTTGTAAAATGAGACTATCTATCACATTGGGTTATGAGGATTAACATGTATAACTTCTGGCCCCTAACAGAATCCTAGTGAATGGTAACTGAGACAACTGGAGTGGACAGAATAAATTAAGGAATGAGGTGATAGGAAGGAGAAGGAAATAGAGAGAGGCAGGGGAAGGAAAGGTGAGAATCTCAGTCTATTTTGCAGGATGAAAAGGCAGCTTCTGAGTTAAGAGAAGAAAACCCATGTAGCTTTTGTGAAGAGGGAGGACCTCTAAAAGTGAATTTATGAGGTACCAATTTCACAATGGATGAGAGCAACTGGCCAGCAAGGGACTCTGTAGGTACTATGATGCCTTAAAATGGATGACTCACAGGACATTTGTAGTCTTTTACATCTCTGAAAGTGAGGAAATTTAGAGTTTACATCAAAGACAGAGGGAAAGAGGAAGGACCTAATGAAAGCCCTCTGTGGTGACTCTATTGAGCAGGCACTGAAGCCTTTGTTCCTTTCCTTCAGTAGGTCACATGGTAGCTAGAGTGGTGTACATATATTCAGACTGTTTTATTCTTTAACTTCTGAATGTTTATGGAAAAGCTTAAAATAAATTTAAAAAATTTACTTAATAAAATTCCTTTATTAAAAAGTCAAAATTATATAAAATAAGAACTATTTTCCTTCCTCCCCCCTAAAATTCCAGAATGGCTTACCTGAAACTTTATTAGGGCCCAGAATGAAAAAGGAAACAAGATAATTGAGCTGAGTAATTGTTCAAAGCAGCTGGGACTCTTTTGTCATTATTTGCAGGGGCCAGGGTGGGGAGAGAAAACTCCAGACAAGAACAGAAAAAATGAAGCTGAAAGACTTCATGTGCTGCTACAAGAAAAGTCAGAGAAAAGCTCGACAAGGAGATAAGATCTTTTGTGGAGAGAAATAGGCAAGAGTTACATCACTTGAGGTAGCTCTAAATTGGAAGGAAAAGATTTTGAAAAAGTAATGGCAGGAGACAAAAACCTAGACAAGAGCCACCTTTAACTGAAACCCAAGTCTCAGAAATAGGAATTCAGAAGGTAGGGAAAGAGACAATCAATGCATATATACTATCAAAATATGGCTGAAGATTCTGCTGCCTAGGGGTATACAAAAATCAATATGAAAGTGTTGTACAAGAGCTTGATTATATCAAAAGACCCAAGTATACAGACTCTTAAAAAAGATATAGTAAAAATAGATTCCTAATGAAATGAAGTCTGGATTGGAGAAGATGAAACTTGGATGTAGGAGTGTACATTGTGATAGAGACTGCTAGTTCTTTCTCCAACACCTGTTCTTCACTTCTTCTGTAGTAGTGTTAAGCTAGCTATCCCTTTAACAGTTATACTTCCCAGCCTCCCTTGCAGTTAAGTGAGGTCATGTGACTAGGTTCTGACCAATGGGTATGAGTAAAAATAATATATGCAACTTTTGCGTCTTGCTCTTAAAAGAAAAATATTCCCCTCCTCCCTTTCCTTATCACACTCTACCGACTGACAGGAATGTGAACGTGACAGGGGCCCCAGTAGCCAACTTCAGATACAAGATGGAAGTGGTATGGTTAAGGATAGCAGAACAACAAGATATAAGTTCCTGAAGTTTCCAAAATCAAGGGGTTGCCCTATTGACAGTGGACTGCTTATGATTAAACCCTTACATGAGAAATAAACTTCTGTTTTGTTTAAGCTACAGTTATTTTGTTATAGTAGGTGCCAGAGAAAAATCTATTTAAATATATGGTTGTATTTACTATATTATTTTTAAAAACAGATATTTTGACTTATAAAATATAGACTCAGAACTAACTCATCAAAAGACCTATAAAGCCAGATGAGAATTAAAGAGCCTTAGCTGCATAATAACAATGGGATACAGATACGAAAGAAGAAAAATGGGCTGGTAGAATTAAAAATATTTATGCGCAAGGAAGAAGAACTTTTTGAGTTAAAATGGAAAGACACTGTCTTTCCTAACTGCCATAGTACCTTCAGAAACTATTTTTTCATGTGGAAAATATGATAGAAAAACAGTGAGATGGCTATTAGAAAGGAGACATTTCAAAACAGAATAAAGGAGAGACTAGCACAAAGAGAGAAGCCCTGCATGCCTTTTGAGATTTGTGAGAGGAGAGGAACGTGTTTAATGACCTGAAGAAAATACGGTAAGTGGTAAAGCTGAAGGCTTTAAAGAACAAAATAAACATTTTCATCTGCGGAAACATTTAATAGCAACACATAGGTAGAAATACCAAGTGAGAAATCAAAACAACAAGAGGCCAGCAGTAAATGAGGCCTAGGCAACACAGGAGGGAAGATAAAGCATGTATGTGAACGGTGCGTGTGTGTGTGTGTGTGTGTGCATGCAGACTAAAATGTGGTGATGCTGTTTAAAATAGATGAATTTTTTTCAGTGGTACAAAGTGTCTGAAGAATAAAAAAAGAGAGGGACATTTATGAGAAGTTTTACTAAATTCTCTTTAATAAAGATACATTATTCTTTGTAATTAAATAAATAAGAACTAATCAGGCCAAACATCTCTGCAGTAAGACCTTCCCAGTCTATATCATTTTAGACAGTAATATTCTTCCTCTATGCTGATTCACACATTTTTCTTTATTTCTACTGACTCATTTTATGCTCAGTGAAAATTGTGTCTCCTTTTCCCATCAGTAAAACTAGGTGTTCCTTGAGGGCCATGCCATGTTTTATTTCTTTGTATCTTCCATTCTTAGCATATGAAATAGAAGAATTCTTGAGGAAAATTGTGCCTGCTGGGAGGAAAGTGAGATGAAAAGCCAGAAAAGAAAGACCAGAGTTGGTATCAGTGGTATTCAAAAAAAGATCGAAGGAGGTGAGCAGAACACAAATAATATTTTGGTAAGATGTCTGCTGTAAAAGCTGCCAAGAGCAGCTGTGGTCAGACAAGTCTCAGCACAACACTTGGACTATAGTGATGCAGGATTGCTTACCAAAAATGGGTATTTCTTTAGTTTGGATTCTAATTTCCAGCTTAAGATATATAATGTGACTACATCCTTATGTTCTTTTACAACAGGGTAAGAAATTAAAATAAAATAAGATCTATCTTATTTATCTATATATTACCTATCAGAGTTGAAATTTCTTTATAGACTAGAAGGTCAGCTAACGAATTGTATATATATTGCATATGTATTGTATATTTATAAATATACAGTATATGAATATAAAAGAGAGGATGAAATTGGCAATTGGAAAGCAAAGCTTGAGGCCATTTAATCCATAGGTAATGTTGACATTTTGGTAGTAGAAAAGGGATTATAAATGTAATATCCCTCAGATGAATTCCTTATATGAAAATAAAGAGAGCTCCATCAAATGAGAAGGCGTCTTTAAAGTCTTTGACAAATGAAAGACATGAGCCACTGCATTTATGGGCTACCAATACTAATACCACCCACTATGGGCTTACGTTATAGAATATAATGGAAAATCAATCACAATTTATCAGCAGTGTGTTTTTTAAATAAATTATAGCAAAAAGATTCAATGTAATTCCATAATTGTAATTTTCAGATTGTGTGATCTGACTTAAAAGAAGGTTACATAGGAAGAAAAAAAGACTGACTTACTTGTGATTTTTTAATTTCGCAACACAATAAATGGAAAATTCAAACAGAAGAGGGATTAGGCTTTCCTATGGTAAATTCCTTGTGATCCTGCCCTTTTCTAGGAACAATTTTAAGTAAAATTATAAATTAGAAGAGATTTGGACTTAGTTCGCTTCTTATTGCTCTTTTTCTTGACTTTACTGTTGTTCTGTAATTTACACACACATCTGAAACATTCATAGGGCCCTGGGCACCTTCTTTTAGGGACAAAGTTGTTATACTACCTGAGGTGTGACTGATAGCTTTCAGTCCCTTTAAAACCCTAATACTTAACCACCCCTAAAGGAAAAATGGGATAGTAGATCTTTCTGTCATCTATCTACCTAAAGGAGAATGGGAAAAGTGGGTCTAAATGAAAAGGAACGTGTTCCTAATATGCTGCAGTGTCTTTGAACAAGAAAGGCCTCACAAATTCACACCATATAAATAACAACATCCAACAGGACACTCCAGCATATGCATATTTATGCATATGCCTCTTTCTTCAAATTCTAATGTGTTATCAAATCATTCTTTAAGCCTTACTAAAAATTTGGTTCTCTTAAGGAACATCTCATAATTAATTTCAGCACATTTCCCATTCCTATGAAACTGGCTTGAGGTCGTATTTCTAGCACTCCATAATCATTCAACATATATGATTTTCTCTGTGTGGGCTTTGGGTGGGAGAAAAGGGTGGGTGGATAACAAATATTTCCTAATGCTTGCCGTATAATTATATGAAACTGTGTAATCTGTATAGACTTCAATTTGTTTAGTTCTTGGATCATATTGTCTTCCTCCTGAATACTCTAGCTCTTCAGCAGCAATTGTTGCTGTTAGGTGCCAATGAGTCGGTTCCAACTCATAGTGATCCTCTGTACTAAAGAACAAAATACTGTCTGATCCTGCACCATCCTCACAATTATTGCTGTGTTTGAGCCCATTGTTGCAACCACTGTGTCAATCCATCTCGTTGAGGGTCTTCCTCTTTTTCACTGCCCTTTTTCTTTACCAAGCATGATGTCCTTCTCTAGGAACTGGTCCCTCCTGATAACATGTCCAAAGTATGTAAGATGAAGTCTTGCCATCCTTGTTTCTAAGGAACATTCTGGCTGTACTTTTCCCAAGACAGATTTGTTTGTTATTCTAAAAGTCCATGGTAAATTCAATATTATTTGCTAATACCCTAATTCAAATGCATCCAGCTTTTGCATACATATGAAGTGACTGAAAATACCATGGCTTGGATCAGGTGCACCTTAGTCCACACCTTTGCTTTTTAACACTTTAA
>NW_004443973.1:18832027-18832921 GCF_000243295.1 Trichechus manatus latirostris
ATGCCTAACTTTCTTAATTTTATAGAGCCTGATTAAGTGACAGTACTCTCTGAGTGGTTAGTAAATATTAGCTAATGCTGATGACAATGACAGCTACATTGATAAGAAATTGCACTTCAATTTTCAAGAGGGGAAAGAAAAGACACTCGCAGTTTTTCAAGCAACTACTTGAAGACAGTCCAGCAAAAAGACCTATCACCACTGTGATGAAAAGTCACAGATGGAATGTTGGTATAGTGTATGTGACTATGGTGTACGTACAAAGATCATCCAGCACTTCCATCTCTGAACTGTGCTTTTCAGCTACGGTGATATATTTTCTCTTACTTTGTTACAGTGTTGAAGAATAGATATCAAAGCTATTTGACTAGAATTGGGCCTGGCCTGTGTTAATAGGACAGAACGAAGCTAATCCAGTGGTCAGTCTGAGATTAACCCTGACACTGAAGCTTATAAACTCAAATTCTAACTAAAGGAGCTAACCAACCACAAAATCTTACAGCAGAAGAAGACTGGAAATAGCTGAGAAACATAAGAGAAAGGTTGGGTTATTTAAAATAGACACTTAACTAAAAAATATAAATCATCACTCAACTTCTTAGTTTTAAGAATATGTAATGAGTTAATGTTTATGAAAATTAACAAGATACATTTTATCAATTAAGAAACATTGAAATTTTTGTACCCAAAACATGCAAAACAAAAGTGCAGAAAATTTTAAAAACAAAAATCTTGGTGAGTTTAAAAAAAATCATAGGACTAACCCAATAGTATTCTGGCAAATGTTTAACAACTAGCTCTTAAAAAAATGCATGCATTTATTTTAAATTTTATTAATATAAAGAATGCATAGCACACAATTTACAAATAAGAATAAAATATACTTTTTATTAT
>NW_004443973.1:18833396-18851597 GCF_000243295.1 Trichechus manatus latirostris
AAAAGGGGAAAGAGCTACTTGATATGTATAAAATAACATTTTTAGAAGTTCCCTGTTTGGATATTAGTAATGGATATTTTCACCCAAATATCCTAAAATCTTTGGTAAAATGAAGGCAGGTAATACAGTCCTATCGTACACACTCTTTACACATGCATAGTTCTATTATTCAGGAATTCTAACACAATTGATTTTGCTGCTGTAGATGTAATCCAGTTCTGAAAACAGAAGAACTAATTGATTAGTGAGAATAATCACAAAAATGTTAAAAAAGATCTTTGCATGTGGCAAATAGCATTTAATATTTCGGCAAGCATCTTCTGATTTTGTCAAATAACTGCCTAGCCAATATAAAGGTAACCTCTGTAGAAATAAGAGTAAAGGCAAGAGCAAATATGTTAACTTATAAATGTATTTACTTTTTTTGCAATATAAACAAAAGCTGTACAATGAAGACACTAACTAAAAAATTGACAATTTTTATTTTTAGGCTTAGAAAATTAAATAACATTCAGAAAGAATTCTGAGAGTGTTAGAACAAAGCCTGGATTTAGAATTGCACACAAGAGTACAAAAATAAGGTTTCATCGAGCAAGTACTTCGATGCTTCCACAGAAAGGCATATGGCTAAGAGTTCAAACACTGGCATGTCACCGGTCTGGATTTGAATCTGGCTCTACCACTTACTAATAGTAGGACCCTGGACAAGCGTATAATAGTAAACATTTTTAAAACCTCATATTTCTTTTACCTTTTGAAAAGAAACCCACCCTGGTTAAAGAGGCTAACTGGAATAGCAGCAATAGGTTTCATAATGTATGTTAACTATTTATCACACTGTTGTTCTCTGTGCTGTGTGCCTGAACCAAGCACAGGCCTCCATTCTGCAATGCTCCTCCTGCTTGCTGCCAGTTTTCCTTTCCTTATCCCATATTCTGAGTACTACTTGCTATTGAGTTGATTCTGACTCATGGTGACTCCATGTGTGTCAGAGTAGAACTGTGCTCCATGGCGTTTTCTTTTCTTTTTTTTTTTTAATCTTTAAAATCAATTTTATTGCTTACTGTTGCAAGTTATGTGTCCTTTTACACTTCTGATCACGTTGACTTCAATTGTTAATCTCCGTAAGGAAGGCACACTGCATACTTTGTGTGATCACCCAGTCAAAAATGTAATTCATTGATTTGTCAAATACATGTTGAGCTCTTCCTATGTAATATTATATAAAAGGTTAAATATAGTTAGAGATTTCAGATCCTGGATATACTAAAAGTTTTTGAGTTTGGTGAGCAATTTTTTTTTTTTTAACTCACAAGTAAATTTTATTGAAACTGAATAAGATATATTTAAAGAACTATTCTAATATATATATTTTAAATTATTTTGCTGTTGTTGTCAAGAATATACACAGCAAAACATACACCAATTCAACTGCTTCCACATGTACATTTCAGTGACATTGATTACGTTCTTCAAGTTGTGTGACCATTCTCACCCTCCTTTTCTGAGTTGTTCCTCCCCCATTAACATAAACTCACTGCCCCCTAAGTTTCCTATCTAATCTTTTGAGTTGCTCTTGTCAGTTTGATCCTATATAGATGGCTGATTTTTTGGAAGTAGATCACTAGGGCTTTCTTCCAAGGCACCTGTGGGTGGAACCTCCAACCTTTTGGTTAGCAGTCAAGCATGTTAACAGTTTGCACCCAGGAACTCCCATTCTGAGTGCATACAAATGCATTTTCAGTCCAGTCAACTACATTAGCTTCTCTCTCCTCTCTCCCAATCTCCCTTTAACTTTTAAGCCTCAAGTTACTGTCCATTTCTTCTAGAAAATTGCCTTTGATAAATGTTACAGAAAAATTTACAGAAATCCTCATTCCAACACTTACTTCTCTATCCTGCTATTTCACAAAAGTCACAATTTATTGATGCTCCCATGGTGCCTAGAGTTCAGGGGAATGCATCCAAAGACTTCAAGCAAACACTTGCTGTGACTATTTCCCGTAAATCAATCTTGGCGTGTACTCATAAAAGCTTTCATGTTTCCATTAAAATGGTCTACGAGAGAGCTCTGCAAATGGCTGCAGTAATGAACCCATAGATATTTTTAAAGTCTGATGTAGTTAATCAAGGCAGAGGTAGCTGCCCAAACACCCCCTTCTCTGCAGCTCTGAAGCATTTCCTCCAGGGAAGTAGGCCTGGGGGAGAGGTGCCACAGTGCCCAGCTCTACCCTTCAGTCATAACTCTGTCAGCAACTCTGCCTTCCCCGCTCCTTTTACTTTTGAGGAAATGAAAAGAAAACATCCCTCAGAAAAAGAATGGAATGGCTCAGCTTCAGAAAAATCGAAGAGGTCAAATTCTGACTATCAGTCATGGCATTTGAATACAAAGGTTGATGATACCAATACAAAAAGCTATATGCATGAAAGAATTAGTAAGCAAATACAGCAGATTCAGTTTGAACCCAATCCATTTAATATTTGTTGAGCTTCTCTCATTTAAAATGGAATATATGTGCTATTTTATTAATTAGCAGGAGGCTTGACTATATTTTCTGATTGGATGAAAAATATTATGAAATGTTTTCAGAATAAGTTTGAAAAGTGAGGCTAGAATTGAAAAGATTGATAATGCTATTTTCCACGATCACTGTTGTTGTTGTTAGGTGCTGTTGAGTTGGTTCTGACTCTTAGTGACCTCATGTACAACAGAAGGAAACACTGCCTGATCCTGTGCCATTCTCACAATTGTTCTTATGCTTGAGCCCATTGTTGGAGCCACTGTGTCAATCCATCTCGTTGAGGGTCTTCCTCTTTTTCGCTGACCCTCTACTTTACCAAGCATGATGTCCTTCTCCAGGGTCTGGTACCACTCGATTATATGTCCAAAGCACGTGAGACGAAGTCTTGCCATCCTCGCTTCCAAGGAGCACTCTGGCTATATTTCTTCCAAGACAGACTTGTTTGTTCTTCTGGCAGCCCATGGTATATTCAATATTCTTCACCAACACCGTAATTCAGAGGCATCAATTCTTCTTCAGTCTTCCTTATTTATTGTCTAGCTTTCACATGCATGTGAGGAGACTGAAAATATGGCTTGGATCAGGCGCACTTTAGTTGTCAAAGCGACATCTTTGCTTTTTAACACCTTAAAGAGGTCTTCTGCAGCAGATTTGCCCAATGTAATACATCATTTGATTTCCTGACTGCTGCTTCCACGGGCATTGATTGTGGATCCAAGTAAAAGGAAATCCTTGACAAAGTCAAACTTTTCTCCATTTATCATGAGAATCATTATGATAAAATAATATAATGGTATAAAAGTACAGAATGCTGAGTCAGACTGACCTAGGATTAAATCTGGCTTCACTACTTATTAGCTTTATGGTTCTAGGCAACTATTTAACTTTTCTGCTAGCATCAGATGCTTCATGCAAAAAAATGGAGGTAATTATGGCATGTACCCCATAGGTTGTTGTGGGCACGTTAATGCATGTGAACTGTAAAACATAAGGGCAGTCTTTAGCACTGAATGAAAGTTAATGAACGTTTAACAAAGGCCAGCTATTACTGTTGTGATTATTATTATGAATTCTTATGATTCTTCAGGACTAATGCAGGCAAGAATGGGGAAGAGCAAACTCCGGAAATTCTTACTTCTGTAGCCAGTGTGTTTGAATCTCATGATGTTCCCTGGATAAAGTTCCACATCTAAGACAGGAGTAGCAAACTGGCATTTGACAAGTGGAATATGGCCTCAAAAAGTGTTTTATTGATTAGACAGGCTTATTATTATTATTAAATATAATGCCTTTTAGGCAGGCATACTCTAGTTATACTACCCCCTCTTGTCTTATACCTGGCTGCTTCTCACAGTTATATGACCTTCCTGCCTCTGAAGATACTGGACTTTGCATCCCTAATGTAGATCTGTCTCAGGCTTCTTTCACACCCTACCCAAAATGCAACTGTCATATGTCTCTTTTCTCTGGAGACCTGTTTTCTGTTTGATTGGTTTTCCAGAATAGCCATTAACAAAATTTGTGTTCTCTCTCTTTGGAAACAACATGGTTATTGTCATCATTATCATTGTTAATATTTTTTTTGAGCATTTACTAAATACCAAGTACACTGTAAAGTATTTTACATGTATTTTATTCATTTAAACCACCATCAACTTTATAAGATAGGTTCTATTTTTAACAGCATTTATAGATGAGGAAACTAAAGGTCAAAGATATTAAATTACTTGCCTGTAAGTAGATAGCCCTGGTAGCATAGTGGTTAAGAACTTAGCTGCTAACCAAAAGGTTGGCAGTTCAAATCCACCAGCTACTCCTTGGAAACACTATGGGGCAGTTCTACTCTGTACTATAGGGTTGCTATGAGTTGGAATTGGCTTGACAGCAGTGGGGAGTGGGGTTTGTTTTTTACGGAGACAATCTTTGATGAGAACCTAGGCAATCTGACTCCACATCCCACATTTTCAACCACTATGATAGACTGCCACCCATATATGGATTTTAACAGTCATCCCAAACGGATCACATTAATGGTGGGAAATGTAGTCATGTGATAGAAGACATATTAGGACAGTTAAAGGCTCTTAAAATAAACTGCCTAAATGCCTCCATATTCTGTTCACAAGTATGGTTGAGCCCACCGACATAACATACTGTAAGTACATACATTAGATGAGACAAATGTAGATATTTAGTTTTATAGATAGTACTTCATGATATCAAATGACTATGCTTCTAATTAATGCTTTTTAAACTTTTCTACATAAATCAATCCTAATTATTCATTTTTTGTGACTTTCTTTAGATATTTTCAGTTAGATTATTTCTTTGTGGTAATGAGATGTCTCTGATTAAACATTTGTACATTTCCGCTAAAGACAACTTCATAGATAATTTTTAAAAATCATTAAGTACTTGAATATTCCACACGTGTCTTTAAAATTTCTTTGCTCATCAAGCTGACCACACATAACTCCTTATTCCAACCATCATCACTATTATCACTCAGTCTTATATTATTAAATTGCCTTTTTTCACAGTTTTAAAGGACTATAGTTTGAGTGCATTATCTGTTTAATCAAGACAACCTAAAACACAGTCAATTAAAATAATTCACATGATTTTTGTTTTTCATGGACTCTGCAAGCTAAATGGACCAAACAGAATGTTCTATTGAGCTTATATATGGTACACTAATGGCATACAAGCATCAATACTGAAAACACCAAGATGTCCTCAAATATGATACTGTAAACACCTCAATCAAAAAGGTTTATCAGAGGCATACTACATTTGGAGGGAAGAGATACTACCTGAAACCTATGCAAAGCATAATATGTTGAAAATCAATCTATTCCCATTCTCACATTTTACTAACAAAAGGTCAGAGCCAGTTGTAACAGAATTAAAACTAGAGTGAGGATCTTTTAGCCCCTAGGTTTCTGCTTTTTCAGTTATATATAAAACTGAATGAACTGATACACTTGAAAAAGAAAAATCATAGCAAATCTAAATATTTTTCTTTTAAAATGGCTCCCAAACACACACCAACTACTTTGCTGATGATCAACTAAAGAAATAATAATTTCTTTTAACACAAAAAAGACCATGTGGGACTTTCTGAGTAACAGTACATACTGTGTTTTATAAGCACAAAAAGCAATTTTCAAGGGTGATTTTTTCTGTATGTCACTTTTGGAGCCTAGAGCGTAACACCTGGGGGAGATATGACTCCCTACATTGTAGGTCATGGCCAGTGACTGTGTGTGAAAAGATTTCAACGAAATGTTTGACAATGCCATTTGGCTACCTTTAGACAAGATGAAAACTCTGAAGGAATATATTAAAATTAGTTCTAATTAATGACCAAGTTTAGCCTTCCACAACCCAGGAGAGAGAAGACAGTTATATGGACATGGTGGTACAACAAAAATGGAATTAAGAAGGTGGGTTTGCACTATATTTGTGTAAGACATGACTGTGGGGAGAAAAAGCAAATAAGTAAGACAAAAACAGAATTTTAAAAAATCTCAGCAGGCTGGAATAAAGAGCTAAATCTAACAAGTTACCATTATTAAGGCTAAATATGAGGTCTTGATATTGAATATAAAACAATAAAAAATGAACTGTACTGGTATACTCTTAGTGATCTGACTTGGTAATGCCCTTTTTTCCTGGATGATTCAAAGGATGGCGAAGGTGAAAGCAACTTGGATTCCCTCAAGTGTGTTATAAAGCTATTGCATAAATAGCTGCACAGCATCCAATTAAACAGTGATGTTTCTGCCTGGGAAAGCTATATATAAGCAAATGAAATCAGAAAGGTACATGTTAGGAATGCATAATCACAGTGGGATCCTATTTAAAACATGGCTCACCATTACATGGATTTAGATATAATAACCGATAAATCAGGATCCTGATATATCACTACATCTGTCAAAACCATATATTATAGAGCTGGCTCGTAAATTGGTATTTATTTCCACTAATGTCCATGCCATTATGAAGTACCACAGTAAATTTATCTTTTTTTTTTTTTTTACTCCTCAATAAGGTTTAGTTGTACTAAAAAAGACAACCCTTTAGAAAACTAACTGTCAAGTATTCAGTAGTAATTGAACTAGGCACCATTCTAAGCACTGAGAAGAATATACACTTAAGCTCTATAAATCTCCAGAAAAGATCAGGTGTGTACACAAATAACTACAATGTAAAGAAAATACAGTAAATGTTGGAGGAATACTAACATCAGTTTCTACAGAAACTGGATCATGTCTCATTTACTTTTAGATTTCCAGCTCCTAATACTAGCGCAGTGCACGGTAAGTAGTAAACACCTAATAAGTGATCATTCATTTAAACAAATATTTATGAAGTGTTTATAGGTGTTAGACATATAACGACCTAGTTTCTACCTGTAATGAGCTTACATTCATTCCTTCAAAACTCATTTTAATTGCCTTGCTTATTAAGGTAAGGACATGTGGATGTAGGAAAATAGGAACGCAGGGTGCAAGATGATGAGAAGGCAAGGAGATCTACTGTGAGCAGGAGGGGGAGGGGAAAGTGATTTGAGGAGCCTGATGGACACTCCATGCTTTGAGATGGGAGAGAAAATAGACTGCAGACACCTAGTAGAATGGCTGTGTGGCAATAATGAACAACTGAATATAAAAACACACAGTTTTGCCATTATCTCCAAAATTTCTTAAAAGTTCTTGGGTGTTTTGAAAGAAAAAGTGATATGGCCTGAAAGATAAGGGGTAAAGTGGTAAAGAATCCTAGCCTACAGAAAAAAAGAAGACTGAATAATGGAGCAAATGATGAAGGACATAAAGATATGTAAAGAGAAGCAGTATCTGCTTGTTATGATTTGAACTGTGCCCCCCCAAAATGCATGTCAACTTGGCTAGGCCATGATTCCAGTATTGTGTGATTGTCCACCATTTTGTGATCTGATGTGATTTTCCTATGTGTTGTAAATCCTACTTTAATGAGGCAGGATTAGAGGCAGTTATGTTAATGAGGAAGGACCCAACCTACAAGATTAGGTTGTGTCTTGAGTCAGTCTGTTTTGAGATATAAAAGAGAGAATTGAGCAGGGAGACAGGGGACCTCATTACCACCAAGCAAGAAGAGCTAGAAGCACGCTTCCTTTGGACCTGAGGTCTCTGAGCCAAAAAGCTCCTAGACTGATGACAAGGACCTTCTCCCAGAACCGAGACAGAGAGAAAGCCTTTCTCTGCAGCTGGCACCCTGAATTTGGACTTCTAGCCTCCTAAACTGTGAGAGAATAAATTTCTCTTTGTTAAAGCCATCCACTTGTGGTATTTCTGTCACAGCAGCACTAGATAACTAACACACTGCTAAGCTGAGGGAAAACAAGAGGATGAGGTAACAAAAATGGGTAGGGAAAGGAAGAAAAGAAGGAAAAGGGGTTGTGGTCTGACTTTGGAATATTGGAATTTTTTTCAGAGGTAGAGCTATTCTAGTTAGTAAAAAACATTCTGGGTGAGGCCATGGACATAGGATGCTAAATGGTAAAAGGGTGGTAAAGAACATGAATGGAATAGAAATAGGCTAATGGGTTCAGTGGGTCACCACATGGTTACTGACACCACTCAGTTTTGTGGAAGATACTGGGATGGAAAGAAAGGAGATCTTGGCCAAAGTTTTTGAATGTTGATGAAATACCAGCAGAATCTGAGGAGATGGCAAAGAGAATGGGTAGAATGGAAGATTTAGGTTAAGTTTTCACGGAGAAAGACATTTTACATGAACCTTGTAGCAGGTAAAGAACTTCAACAGTCAGAGATTGGGAGGCACAGGAATGACATTTCAGCCTGAAGGACGAATAATAAACAAGGTCAGGGGATGCAGCAATAGTTACATATCTCTGATTCATTGTTATTGGAGTCTATGATCTCTCAAAGGAAGTGATGTGATAACAATTCCATTGTATTAGTCAATAGGCCTTACAGTATGTTCAAGTGAGTATTTTCTAAAAGGATTACTAGTTCATATCTATCTTCCTTCACTCTTGATTATCCCAACTGCTTAACTCTCTTATCTCCAACAAACTAAACATCTAATGATTCAACTGGCCCATGTTTTGTGTTCAGGTATGGACACTGACCTAGTACAGGCAGATGTGCAGCTGGCTCCAGGTCTGGTCCCATAAGCCTGGGCTAATTGGTTCTTTCCCAATATAGGAGGATGCAGAGAATAAGGGCATCTTTTGATTTAATAGCAACATTTCAGAGGAGTCTTGTTCTATGCTGCTTATCTTTTCCTACTTGGTCTCAGCTCTAACTTACAATGTTATTTTGGATCCTTGCTCTTAGAATCATATTATCACAGAGTAGGAAGGAGCTTTTGAGGGTCATGTGGTTCTACCTGCTGCTCAATCAAACACTTCCCCTAAAACCCCTGTGTTCAGTCTCTGCCTGAAAACTCCTCCACTGTCTGGAAAACCATTCATTCAGGGGTAGATTGCTACATGTGTCTTTGTTATAATAAGTTCTCAAACTAAAACCACAATGCCAGGTAGACATGATCTGTCACTGTATCTTCAGATTATAGTTACTCTTGGAGTCTCTCACCTTGACATGTCTTACAGAGCCTATAAGGTAAGACACACGATATTTGTTGAAACTGAATCTAAATCTTTAATGCACTGTAACTGCTTAGTTAATAGAGCTGACATCCAGTAAAGTCTCAAGTCAAAATGTGTTTTCTGTTGATTTTTATCTCCAATCCCATTTTGAAATGTGGAGTCACTGAGAGGGAAATGACACTGGAGAAAGACTCTGACTTAGGTGCATATTTATGCACTAAATATTCAGAGAGAAAAGAAATGTAACTAAGAAAGGAAGGAAGACGTAGGAAGGAACGGAGAGAAGAAGAGAAAGAGAGAAGGAGGGAGGGAAGGAGCAAGAGATATATGGATTTGCATTACAGCTCTTGGATAAGTTATGAATACATTTCTGAACATTAATGTCTACAAATATAAAATGTTAGTAATAATGGCTCCTAATCACACAACATTTTTTGTATCAAATTGAACGCAAGAATGTTAATGTTTTGTAAAATTCTGTCTCTAGGTAAGACATCTATTACCTCCTTTCACATGCAGTTTAGAGTATCTATCCTTTTACTTCTTGTTATTTTCGCTTCCTAAATACTGTAATTTATTTGTATATAAACACTTTGTTTCAGACAAAGCAATACATTCCTTTTGGAAGGATGTTTCATCACACAGCTTCTCATCACTCTCGTGAAGTGCCAAAAACCTTGAGAGGGCAGAAAAAAAATTCATTCCTCTCTAGCTTCTCTGTAGCTCTCCTTTTGACAGTGCTCAAGTGCAGGTTGATTGGCTATAGAGCCACAGGGATTTGATGAAATAAAGCGTTCCACAGCAATACAGAATCCAGCTGCTTCCATCTCATGGGAAGTACCAGATATGACTTTGGCTGATCGCTGGTAAGTATGCTAGTTGCATAGCAAAACTCAAAAGCCCAAAAAAAAGGCATCATGTCTTCACTGATTTATACTTGTTAAGCTTTTATTATCATAATGAGATGTGCTGCAAATTGAATATTTAATAGAAAGCTTAGAATAGCATGGAATTTTCTACTACCATAGCTGCTGACATGTACCGAAGAATCTTATCAATTTTATACTTGGCAATGATAACAAAATATTATGTTACACAATGTTAGTGCTTATAAAGCACTGTGTACATGGGATATTTTAAATTTCAAAGATAAACCCATGATGAGTGAGATTTAAATAAGGGCAACTATATCTTAAAGAGTCTCAATATGAAACTAAATTTGGGTTTCTAAAGCTATACAAATTTGAAAGTCTTAAAAAAAAACCCTTTATTTTAAAATAGATAATTATTTTTATTCTTGAAAATAGAAAAATAGGTTAAAAATATAACTTATCTATAATAACATTTCCAAATGTTTATGACCATAGATTACATGAAATAATATGCAATAGAATTTACAGATAAGTAAATACCTTCAGCTAGATGAATAAATAACAATTTTCTTAAAATTTGCATATAAAATTTTGGGCTAGCAAATAATTTGAAATGCATTTCTAGAAACGAGAAACCCTCTTAACTACTCCTCTCCCACTGGTTAAAATGCTTAGATCTTTTACACAGCTAATAGTCTAGGTAGTTTTGTCTTTTCATTCTTTGTTATTTCTCCCAATTTATCTCCCTCTACAATATGAATATGGTGAACAAAGCAAGCTATTAAATGAAAAGGGAATTTTTTATTAAATTACTTATTTAATTATCTTTAAAAAATCATGAAAGATCTCTACCAGATTTCATTTAACACAAAGTCAAATCAGCAATTTAGTAAACTAATCATTGCCAGCTAGCACTGACACTAACAATGAGCTGAAACATTTCAGTAACTTCTTGGACAGCATAAAACATGTCTATTTTATTCAATGGGAAAAATAACCTATGAGTTGACGTAACTCATAAAAAAGTCTAGCTGGCCGAAGTATTGTATAATTTAGCTGATCATGCTACTTCACTCTGCTGTTTTGCACTCATGAACACAATCTAAACTACTGTTATCAACTTTCAGGTGATTAAATTTAAAACTTCTTTGTTGCAGAGACATATAATATTAACAGAAATAAAAATTAATACATATCAAAATTCATTCATCATTCTATTACCTCAACAAAATCAAATCATATTCAACTTTTCAGGGACCCAGGCCCTCTACCCTTATGCATGGAAGACTTTGCCTGAGAGCTTAGATAAAATTTTATGTTCTTCTTTTCTTACATTATCTTATGGGCTTTTATACATTGCCAGAAAATCTTCGTAACTATCATGACAATAAATTCATTGTATGAGTTACCATAATTAATGGATAATTTTTCCACTCTTGGCATAAGTAATCCCCCTCCTCTATTCTTTGAGCTACAATTAACCACCAATATTTTCAGTTATTTAGCTTTCCCCTTGTTTTTGATGTTGCCCCCTTCAGATAAATTCTCTGAAATACAGAATTTTACATACAAATATTTTTATCGCTCTTATGCATATTGCCAAAATGCTTTCTAAATTTCACTGCCAATAGCAATGTTAAGTTCCTAAGATTTGTACTGTGACCTTCACCAGCACTTAGGTATTAGTATTTTTTATTCATAGGAGGAGCACTAACTGCACAGGAGTGAAATGTTATCTTCTTAGTATTGTTTTAATCTGAATTTTATTACTATTAATTTTATTAATATTTGCTAATCGTATTTCTTTATAATGTTAATTAACTTTGGGGAAGATCTTACTAGTGTTTATCTTTAAAACTGCACATTTTTAATACTCTATCTAGAAAATAAACTTATGCCATATTAACTGCAAATATTTTTTCTCAATACAGATTGTTTCCTTAGGTTTTTTTTTTGTTGTTGTTAACAGATAAGTTTAAAATTTTCACATCATTAGATCTGTTCAGTATTTTCCTTTGTGATTTTTTTCTATTGCTTCAAAGCTCAGCGAATGATTCCACCAAATGTCTGACAAACATGCAACTTCCCCATGATTTGAGTTAAAAAAAAATCTATTTACTCAATCTGGAACATATTTGGGCATATGGCATAAAGTGTGGATTTAAGTTTACTTTTTTCTTGAACGTGCTAATAATATACACCACAACCATTTATCAAATCATCTCTTTATTAAATAATCCTTCTCTTTTCTATTGTTCTATGATGCTGATTTTCTCATACATATTAAATTTTCATATGTAACATGTTGGGATTTTCTATATTTTCCTGTATCTAGCACAATAACAAAATTTTTAAATTATATTTTTTCTACTATGATTTCATATCTAAAATGGCTTTTCAACATTTATGGCTTCTTTTCAAAAATATCTCTTTATTCTTATTAGCTGATTTTTCAAAATAGATTTTTATCACCTTCTAAGAAAATTCAGCAAAGGATTTTATTGAGATGGTATTCTTATATTTATAAATTGCTATGGAGAGCACTGATAGCTTCATTTATCTTTATAACCAGAAACATAACTCACCTCTCCACTAATTCATTTCCTTTTATAGCTCTCAGTAAGTAACATTTTAAAGATATGTCCAATATTATATGCTAATTAAAAGGCAGGATGAGGTAGTAGAAAAGGTGGAGTCTATGGAGTGAGACATATATATATCTAGGTTCAAATCCTATGTGACCTTAGAAAAGATGCTTAGACTCTCTGGGCCTCAATCATTCTTCCCCCGTCAGTTCTTCAGGATTTCTATAAGGCGTAGGGACAATGTATATAAAGCTATTGGAGCATATCACGTATCCAATAAATGTTAGCTATGATCATACTTTTTAGTATAACACGAGCTTAGTACTTGACATTTTACAAAGTTCTTTCATGTATATTATTTCACTAATTCTGTTTAATTGCCATAAAACCTTGTTAGATGTTGTTGTTATTATAACTACCATATTTTTAGGCAAATAACGCACACTTTCTGCATTTGCTGAAGTGCCCTCCCCCACTCCGTGAGGCATTCTCGAAAGAGAGCTATGCTAATTTTTCTTCACAGTAACACGTAAAAAAAACTGGCATAGCAGCGCCTATACCTCACAGGGGGAGGGGGACATGGCCAGCAAACAAAAACAGAAGATGTGCATTATTTGCATAAAAATATAGTATTAGTACTAAGATCATATAAGTGAACAGATAGATTCTTTTGAATCAAAAGCAGAGGCTCATTTCATACCATCATAATATAGGCAAATATATTTGTAGATCACCTACATCACACATTAACTTTGTCTCTGAATGTTTTATGAATTTTTCTGCTATATTAATTGTAATTACCCTTTCATTATATTTTCTAATTAGTTTTGCTTGTTTATAAAATGCTGTTGATTTGAATATACTTATTTCATGTTCAAAAGTTTTACTGTGCTCCTCATTAACTCTTAAAAATGTTGTTGATTCTTTTAGTTTTCTGTGTTGCCAATTTTTCAAAATAAATGCTACTTTATGGAATCATATATTAATGCAATCAGCCACTTAATTGGAAAATCGAAAAACCAAGAGAAGTTATCTGTCATGATATTGTGATATATTCAAACCTTCCTATTTAGAGAATTCAAAAAAATCACTTAACTACTTCTAGTAAGTTTCCTTTCAAGGAGCCCTGGTGGCACAGTGGTTAAGTTCTCGGCTGCTAACCGAAAAGCCCTTGGTTCAAACCCACCAGCTGCTCTGTGGGGGAAAGATGTGGCAGTCTGCTTCTGCAAAGATGGCAGCTTTGGAAACACCATGGGGTAGTTCTACTCTGTCCTCTAGGATTGCTAGGAGTTGGAATTGACTCAACGGCAATGGGTTTGGGTTTGGTAACAGTTTCCTTTAGCGTGTAGATTGTACTACCTTAAGAATTTTTCTCATCAGTCCTACAAACCTCATAATACCTTGCCTGACAGGAAGGGCTGATATTACAGTGTACCAAAAAAGTAATCAAAGAGAAAGCATGTAACCTTTTTATCTCTTTGTGGGTTTTAATATTATCTTTGGGGATGAGAGAATAAAGGGATGTGGCAGGAAAGAAGTACAGACTGAACACACTGGCACACTGGGGAGGATTTTTCTGCTTTCTCATCTCTTCTTAATGCATGCATGGCTAAGCTCTTTCTCATCATAACCTTGAGCTTCCACTCCTAGACACACCCTGGCTTTTCTCACAGAATACCATTTCAGCTATGGAAGGATGAATTTCTCTTGAGCCTGGATTTACTGCCAGCCTTATCTTTCCCAACCTATCCTCATGCCTGGGCCTATTGTTGGAAAAGTAAAAATGATAAAACAGCATTTTTCATTGAGTCAGTTGGTTGACATAATCAAATAATCCACTGCAAAAAGTAATCTCAATAAAGGAATCCACTGAGTTGCCTCAAAATATTTCATTTTTAGTAAATCATTTTTTGTTTTAGATTAATTACAAAAAAAAAAAAGCATATATAGCAATAAAGAGGGAAAAAAATGACCAAGATGACAATTACTTTTGCTGTAGACCCAGACAATCCGCTTCAGGTATGACTTCAGTACTCACGGGTAAAATGATTAGAAGTGGATGGGTTGACACTGTCCCCACTGTCAGCACTTTCACTGCTGGAAACTTCATCATCTGATTCCCGCACAGAGGAGCAGGGTGAAGAGCCGTCAACTTCTTCAAACTTCCTCTTTAAAATTCCACTCATAGCTGCAGCACTGTCACATGGACCTGTAACAGGAACACGAGCAACGAAGCATTGAAATATCCGACCGCTGAATGTGTAGCCAAGGTCTCCAGAGTCATTTTTATGTGTTTTTTTATACATGAGCTGAGCTATAGCTTTCCCTTGAAAGGATCACTAAGCAGATTTCTTTCCCCCTCTTTTCAAATTAACAAAAATCATATTAAATTAAATATGATCACTTGACTATTTGGTTACAAAAATGTATCAGTTTTTTAGACATAGTTCATTTTATCTTACTACTTCTATTCCTCTTTGTTGGGAAATTGAGAAAACCTGCATGGGTCCATGAAATTCTGCAAAGAAAAAATAAATGCCGACGTCCCCCAGAGTTCTAAATGATTACTGTTTTATATAAACTTCATTTGGATAAAACAGATAAGCATGCTAAAATTAAAATATCAAACTCAAACTTTAAAATGCAGGAAATAATTATCTGAGTACAATGAAGCATAGAAGATCAGTTCTAAATTTTAGGTAGTTTCCATTTCAATAATGCGGTAAGGTGAAATGTGTCCCCATACCACCCAGTTACTAAATCTGTTGCCACCAATTCAAAAACTTTCTGTGGCCATTTACCTGGGAGTTAGCATTAACTGAGTGAGAAGGGTGGGGAGTGGTTTCTTCTAAATCATTTTTCTACAATAGATGGGCTTTCCCCTCTCCTTGGGCTGCCCTTTTTCCATCTTCCCCATTTACCTTGACATATGCACAGTCAGCTAAAGGGCACAAACTTTTTTTGCAGCGTAAGGGTATATACATTAGCTAAAATGTACATATATGTTCTTACATTGCTAAATCAGGTTAACTTAGCTTAAACTATTACTAAGTCAATTCCATGCATTCCATCTTCCACCTTATTTATGTCACTTGTTTTTAACTCTCATTTGGAGTCTTGATGACACTCTGACCTTTCTCTGCCAGGGTACTGCTCTGGGAAATCTCTGAAATTACCCCTTCTCTATATAAATCAGAAACCCTGGTGGTGTAGTGGTTAAGAGCTATAGCTGCTAACCAAAAGGTTAGCAGTTCGAATCCACCAGGCGCTCCTTCGAAACCTATGGGGCAGTTCTACTCTGTCCTATAGGGTCTCTATGAGTTGGAATTGACTTGATGGCAAAGAGTTTGGTTTGTTTGTTTTCTGTATAGATCACAGAACCACCTGCTCAGATCCACTTAGCTGGGCCAGGTTTTCAAATTCAGTGGTTTTCAAAGTGTGATACCTGGAGCAGCAACATCAAATCACCTGGGAGAGAAATTATTAGAAATCCAAATTTTCAGCCACCCCGACCCCCAGATCTACTGAATCAGAATCTCTTGAGGGTGGGGCCCAGCACTCTGTGCTTTAAGGAGCCCTGCAAGTGATTCTGATGAATACTAAAATTTGGAAACCACTTGTCTAATTTCTAGTCTATCTGCAGCAGTTCCTCCCTGGACTTTAGCCTTCCTTGAGTGCGTGCACACACCAGCCCTAACGTGGCACTCGCTGAGTTGTCAAAATCTTTTCCTTGGCGATTCATGGTAAGATTTCTAGTAAAATTAAGTACATTGTTAGATGTGCCGTAAGTATTATTAATTACAATTTATTGCATGCACCTGATGAGTAACTACAATGTATGTGCAAGACTCCTTCTTGGGTAGAGTAGGACGTACAACAGGAAATAAAACAAATTGTTGTTTACTGCCGTTGACTCAGCCCTGACTCATGGGAACCCCATGCACAATAGAAGAGTCTGCCTTAGTCTGGAAGCTCCGCTGACACCCATTCAGCATCACAGCAACATGCAAGCCTCCACTGACAGACGGGTGGTGGTTGCCTATAAGGTGCACTGGCCAGGAATCGAACCAGGGTCTCCCACATGCAAGGTGAGAATTCTGCCACTGAACCACCACTCCCCTCAAAGAGCTAACATCCACTAGGATAAACCAAACTCGTTGCCATTGCATGGATTCTGACTCATGACGACCATTAACCCACTGCCGTTGAGTCGATTCTGACTCATAGCGACCCTACAGGACAGAGCAGAACTGCCCCACAGAGCTACCAAGGCTGTAATCTTTATGGGAGCAGACTGCCACATCCTTCTCCCACGGAGCAGCTAGTGGGTTTGAACCAGTAACCTTTTGGTTAGCAGCTGAGCCTTAACCATTGAGCCACCAGGGCTTCTTTCCATTATGATACCTGTTGCCGTCGAGTCGATTCCAACTTATAGTGACTCTATAGGACAGAACAGAACAGCCCCATAGGGTTTCCAAGGAGCAGCTGGTGGATTCGAATGGCCAGCTTTTCAGTTAGCAGCCAAACGCTTAACCACTGCGCCACCAGGGCCTGCCTCCATCTAATTGGGAATACTTCCGTATTGATGTCCTACTGCCTTGTTTTATTAATCCATGACTTTACATGATTGCTATGTTAACAATGAAGATAACTGATAGCAGTAGGAAGATATTGAATTGTCCACTCTTTTGAGAATGGTATCTCTATCCTCACTCTGATTTTACCACTATTCATATTAGCATATTATTTTCTCCATCTTAAAGAGTGTGAAATGTATAAAATGTTCATGCATATCTGCACAGGATGAAGAGAAAAAAAAGATATTTTAAGTAAAGTTCTTGAAATAAAAGTAGGACAAGATATAAATTTTAAAATGGTTCACTTCAAACAAGATGCAAAGTAATTCATGAGGGAACGACTCTAAGACCTAAAGTGATACAAGATGAAAACTCATGTTTAGAAAGTACATTTTTATAAGAAGATATTGCAATGGGAACAGTTAAAAACCATGGCCTTCTTAAGCTCTACTCCCTCACTGCCACATCCTCCAGCTCCCTTTGGAAAGGTAAGTTTCTCAAGAATCAAGGACATTCAACTGGGCTACAGAGAACTTGGCACACCACCACGAAGGGGTAGTACATGGTGCTCTTCTCTTCCTTTCTCACTTCCTCAAGAATGAGAGGGGGAAATTTTTTTGAGGGATGATATGGAAATTGAACAGTTTCTGTGTGTGTGTGTTTCCTTTCCTTTTGGTATTTGAGATTAGCAAGACTTGAAGCGATGGAGTGGAAGGCTGGATGTGATTTCTGCCTAGATCTTTGGAACTGAAGGAACCTGAGCTAGGAAGGAAGGAACTGGCTGCTGAGGGTAGGCTCTAGTATCTAAGCTAGAGATAAAAAACTGAAATAATTCCAGTGTGGCATAACCTTAACATAAAACCAAAAAAACCAAGCCCGCTGCCATTGAGTAGATTCCAACTCATAATATATTCCCACTTAAGTGCTAAATTGCTTGTAGAGCAACCAAGCATAACACCTACCCAGTTTCACTGCCTGTTAAAAATACATCTGAGCATAACAAAATGTCAAAACAAAATATGTGGG
>NW_004443973.1:18854058-18889665 GCF_000243295.1 Trichechus manatus latirostris
CCTTTGCCCATTGCAAAATTTAATTAAGAACTAATTTATTTTAAATAAACATCTTGTGATCTTGGAAATCTGTTATTTTTAATTAACATATACTATTTAGTTCCTATTTGTATTAGATGTAACCATTGCTCAGCAGCCTCTGAGCACATTTTTGAAAAAGCAGTAGAAAAGTATAACAATTTCTAGCTCTCTCCTCAAAAAAAAAGTTGATAAAGAAACCACAGTAGATTTTCTGTGGTTAAAAGTACAGTTATTTTATTTAATATATTTTTGGCCTATGGGGAAGGCAAAGAGAATGCTGAGCTCAAAGGAAAAAATATAAGAAGCCAGAAAGATATAAAGACGACGAGAGTTTGGCTAAGGATGCCAAATGAATACGACAGATAAAAATGTACAATTTAATGCCTTTGGAAGAGTGGCTCAATCTAAACACTGGGCTTCTTTGGAATCTTGTTCACATCACTTTCTTTTGACAATCTAAAAATTCCACTGTTTTCATAGGTAAATCACTGAGTTCTTACTATTACACTTACAGTCATCTAACGCTTAATCCTGTTTTCTATTTATGTTCTATCCCTATTTTCTAATGCTGTGTTGTTTATTGTGAGGAAATCGCCACAGAAAATATGCCTTAAGAATATCATCGATTCACCAATTTGGAAGAGCAGATTATCTGATTTGAAGAATAACCAGTTTGAATTGCCAGATAAAATGCAAGAAGCCATTTAAATTTGACTTTCAGATAAAAAATGAGTAACATTTGGGACATACTTATACTAAAAAAAATTTGTTTATCTGAAATTCAAATTTAATTGGCCATGCTGCATTTTATCTAGCAACCCTAATGGTGCTGTTGGTGAAAAAGTAAAATGACTGTGAATCAGCAAAAACATTTACATAAGAAAAGCCCCCTAGTGATTAGAACCGTAGCATACGAGTATTCCTGCCCTTTACCAATCGGATGAAACCCAATAAATAAAAATATTTAAGTTCGTTATGATGAATCAGGAAATTATCAAACAAACGGTAAAAGGTGAGGGGTAGGTGGTGCTTAACAGGTTAAGAGCAGGCTTGACTTAACATCACTCATGCAAGAAGAAATGAATTTTAAAGGAAGTAACTACAAAACTCGCAAACAAGCAATGCAATATTACAGATAAAAGGCACAGAGGGGTTCTTGATGCTTCCATTTGTTCTTTTTATCTGGGATGTTGGGTTTATCCGCTGCATTGCCTTTTTGCTAGTTTTGTAGTTGATCAAAGTAAAAGTAACCTTTAACAGCAAGGATCGCTCACAAAGGCCTTTCTACCTTAGGGATGTGGCACAGATCAAGGGGCATGTTAGACAACCTGCACTACAATGTGGCATGAGAGAAAAGTTTTCATACTTTGTCAAAGAATAAATTAATTTATTTTTCATTCTCATCAAATTCTTCAGCAACAACAAAAACGTAAGAAACTATAGGAAAGTGATATTCCAATGACCTTGATAAGGTAAGGCTGTTCAATCATCAATGATCTATGGTCCAGAAGATACCAATGCCTGGATTGAACTGCATAGAAAAAGTTTTTTTTCCTCTTTACCTTCACTAAGAACGGAAGGTAATTTTATGTTTCTTCTGGTTGCTTAAGCAAATACAAATGATGGCATAAGATACATTGCAAGCAGACTGATGAAAATACTGGTGTACTGGTGTGTGGCTCGTCAGTGACTAAAAAAAAAAAAAAAACCCACTGCTGTTGAGTCGATTCCGACTCCTAGTGACCTTATAGGACAGAGTAGAACTGCCCTAAAGGGTTTCCAAGAGCGACCCTTAAGGACAGAGTAGAACTGCCCCACAGAGTTTCCAAGGCGGTAATCTTTACAGAAGCAGACTGCCACATCTTTCTCCTGCACAGCGGCTGGTGGGTTTGAACTGCTGACCTTTTGGCTAGCAGCTGAGTGCTTTAACCACTGTGCCACCAGGTCATCAGTGATAGCAGGTGGGAAAAACTTAGCTGGCAAAAGCAAGTTTATTCACAGTGCCACACTTCATTAACCAGACTGTCTACTGGGCCAGGTAAAGGATGAAGCAGGCAGTTGCTCAACTGAATGGTGTTTAAGTTGTATTCCAAGGAGCCCTGATGGGACAATGGTTAAGCACTTAGCTGCTAACCAAAAGGTCGATGGTTCAAACTCACCCAGTGGCTCTGTGAAAGAAAAGACCTGGTGATCTGCTCCCATAAAGATTACAGCCAAGAAAACCCTATGGGGCAGTTCTACTTTGTAACATTGGGTCACTAGGAGTCAAAAGTCGACTCAATGGCACCTAACAACAACAACCAGTTGTATTCCAATTTTTAAGAAAGAAAAGCTAAGTTAAGAAACCATTATACTACGTTATCTGTATTCTTTTGGGTGGCATCTGTAGTTAACCAGATGTGTTCCTAAATATTTGGATAAAATTTTAAGTTTATATTAAATCCTTTCATCCTGTTTTTTAAAACTATGATTTTGAATAGTCTGTGATGTTCTCCCCTTACACTATGTGCTAATCAAATGTGAGCTACAGACTAAAGTTTCAATACTAAAACAAATAATCATTAGTCTGAACAGCTGCCCTTCAAAAAGAAATGACTTCTCAGGTTTCATAATATCTGAACAGTTCTCAATGTTTTCCAGAGACTTTGACTCAGATTTTAAAGCCTTTTCTTGTTCAACCTTTAAACTGTTTTTTTTTTTTCCTTCTCTTTCTTCTTACTCATTGAACCCTGCTTATATTCTTTGTATAGGGGCCTGCAGAATTGGGATTGTGATCTTTACCTTTAAAGATCATCTCCTCAATGCTGAGTATTATGTGGCATCATATTTCTCTTACATCAACCATGGTAAAGGTGAATTTCCAGTTTCATTTAGAAGCTCCTCTCTTTGCTACTACGTGGCTCTTAGTTTTAGCCACCGTGATCCTGGTCTCAGCTCTTTCCCTAAGGATGCCTCTTAAATGTGGACTAGGCAGTGATTCAAACCCTCCCCCCACAAAAAAACTCGTTGCTGTCGAGTCAATTCTGACTCATAGAGACCATACAGAGAAGTTTTTATGCACTGTGTTTATTGTACCAGTTCTATTACTTGTTGCTAATGTTTAACTTCAGTATCATTTATATCATGCTTATACTCTTTTTTCGTGTGTTTTGTCCATTGGTATAAAACCTGTAGATCAGGAGAAGTACAAAGCAAGAGCCTATTACGCATAAGAATAAAACCCGTCGCTGTCAAGTCGATTTCGGCTCTTAGTTACCCTACAGGACAGAGTAGAACTGCCGCATAGGGTTTCCAAGGAGCAGCTGGTGGATTCAAACTGCCAACCTTTTGGTTAGTAGCCTGAGCTGTTAACCACTGTGCTACTAGGGCTCGAAGCAGAAGAATAGGGAAGGTGAAAAGGACTTAAATTTCCCGAGATCCGTTAGGTGCTAGTTACTTTACAATCTTGATCTTATTGACTCTTTCCAACAATCTTAGCAGTATTATCTTCATTTTAAAGTTAAGGAAATAAAATTTTAGAGAGGCTAACTACTTTGTTCAAAGTTACTCAGCAAGCCAGAACTGGAACCCAGTATGTCTACACTCATGGGGTCGCTATGAGTCGGAATCCAGTATGTCTACACTCATGGCGTCGCTATGAGTCGGAATCAACGCAGCGACAATGGGCTTGGTTTTTGGTTTATGTCTACATAATTCTCCCTCCCCATGAGGTCTTTTCCAGCAAGTCACAGGTTGCAGCTACAAAATAACAATATGTAATATTCCGATTAAAAGAAAAAAATGCAGGTGTACGTGAGGGAAATGCTCCTTCAACAGTAATATTTAATATAATTGTTCATTAGAAAGTAAGCCACCACAAAAGCAATGGAGTAAGCAAAAGAATCGTATCATTGAATATATATTATTCCACACATTCTAAGAATGGTTATGCACTTCTCTAAAAAAAAAAAAAAAAAAAAAAAGACATATTTTTCCACAATACTTGGGCCATTTCTGCCTTAACCCATTTGGCAAGAGACTAGCTTATCTGTCGCCAAGAAGATAGGGATTTGGCAGTGATTTTACAAGGTAAAATCCCGCAAGGTATTTCCATGGGGCACCACCAATGTGAAAAATGCTGCTTGGTGGCTTGCCAGTGTGAGAAGCACAAGTCAGCCAAATACACCTCTCTTATCCAGGTATCTGCTTAAGCCAAGAACCCCGGGAGCACTTCTGCCTAATAAATATTTTTGCTAAAGAAATAATGATTACGGGGTTCTCCATTTTTGTATGAATTCCTCATGCTAGAACTGACTGACCTTGAGTTAGAGGTCTGAGTTACTTTATTTGCAGTGCATCTCAACATACTTACTGTTTGGTGATTCACAGTTTGAGACTTTGATGAAAGAAATGAACCTTTTTCCCAGAAAACAGTGTACATAAGCACAAGTATATAACATCTGTCCATGGATTTCCAGGTTAAGAACCTCTGTTATACTGATTTATACCATTTCCCCAGCGTTGGTGGATATCCAGAACTTGGAGAAAGAGTCATAGTGGGCACATTAGTTCGAATTAAAAAAGAAGTTTGCAAATCTACGGCCTCCCTGTTCCCTTTACTGCCAGGGTCACCCACTTCGTTAAGATAGGGTTCTTATCAGATCCCTCACTTTCTTCTGGCACGTGTGCCAAAGGGCCTACTGCATCTCCTGAGGACACTCCCTACTGATTCTGATGGTGCCTTTCTTCAGTGCTCCCCCAGCTAACACATACTACTCTAAGACAACAGCCAAAAAACTGGCCTCATCTGTAAATTTAGGGCTTGACGGCTACTTGACTGCAATGATTTTAGGCTAAGTTCACTTTCCCAGGCAGTGTCTGTCTTTCCTAAAAAGGTACTTAGGTTGCCTCATTCCATTTATAATAATGCCAGTCAGTATTTAGTGAGTAACTACTATGGACCAGGCACTTTGTATCCATTCTCTGTAATCTTCCCACCAATGCTGCAAGGTAGTTTTAACAGAGGAAATTGAGATTTTGAAAGTCTAGATCATTTGTCCAAAGTCTTAGGCCCGACCCATACCTTCTCTGAGAAATGTTCCCTGACTAGCGTCACACTGGGTTAAGTGACGTCTTTGCATTCATGGCACCTGGTCCATGCATTTAACAGGACTCATCACACTGTAATATAATTATTGGTTTGCCTGACGTTTTCTCACACTCGACTGTAAGGTTTTTCACGGACTGAATATGTATTCCACTGCCTGCTCAGTAAATTAATGGTCATTAATTTGGAATCTAATCCTGGATCTGCTACTAACAACTGTGTTATTGGTTGAACTGTGTTTCCCAAAAAGATATGTTGAAGTTCTAACCCCTGATACCTATGAATGTGACCTTGCTGGGAAATAGGTTTTTGAAGATGATGTCATACTAGAGTCCTAATCCAGTATGGGTAGTGACCTTATAAAAGAGACACACAGACACAGAGGAAAGATAGCCATATGAAAATGGAGGAAGAGATGGAATTATGTTGCAGCTGAAAGCCAAAGAATGCCCGGTGCTACCGGAAGCTGAGAGAGACCAAAAGGATCTTCCCCTAGAGCATTCAGAGGCAGCATGGCCCTGCTAGAAATCCTGCATTTGGACTTCTAACCTCCAGAACTGTGAGAATAAATTTCTGTTGTTTTAAGTCACCCACTCTGTGCTACTTTGTTATGGCAGCCATAGGAAACTAATACACAAATGATTTTTTTTTTTTTTCCAAGTAAGAGAATCACATTGCTGGGTCTCAGTTTCCTCATCTGTCAAAACAATGGGCAGGGCATAACTAGTAAAAATAGGCTCTGGTGCAAAGCACTACAGTCGTCACTGACTGGAAGTAAATAATAAAAGCCTGTAGCCTCCATGCAATGCTGGTGTCTCTAATTGTCCATACCCTCTTCCTTCAGCCTGTGCAAACTGCAATGACAAAATTGATTTCTGTCCTGCTGATAAAGGGCTGGGCAGATTCTCCACGTACCAATGGTAAAGGGGTTCTCTATGACTCTGTCTGGCTGGAAGATCCTCAAAGAATCTTTCCATGTTACCTGCACTCATGTGCCACTGGGATGAGTATTCACATAAGAAAGCAGGGCCTTTGGATTTTAATACCTCCAGGTCCTAAACATTGATCACCATTTGGTATTTGGCAACATAGTATAATGAAGTACATACTGGGGTAGGAGTCAAAAGTCCTTCCCTAAAGTTAACTGTTAGGATGTTCTTTTAGTTAGCAAGAGCAGATAAAACCAATCAACAATATGATAAGGCTTTTAAAACTGCTGAAAATTGACTAAGCGCCTGGTGTAAGCCTATTTTCCCCTCTCTAACAATAAAAGTACCACGTGAAGTCAATGAAAAATTTATTTTGTATACTTGCTATTAAGACTAAAGAACATACTTAGTCTAATTCCTTGAACAACTTGGCAAGACTTGCTACATTAAGAAAAGAAAGGCAAAAAGATGTGGAAGAATTTCGAATTATTATTACTGCACATTGGAAGATAACATTTTTCCCCTCCTTGGCACTTACGAAGTTTCCTTTCAGTCTTTCAGAGAGTATCTGACTAAATAATAAAACAGACCAGCCAGTGTAGGTCAAAGAGCATCTAAGAGATATGACATTCTTTTCCTTCAAGAGAAATCACCAGAATAGTCTAAACGAAAAGGAACTTTTAAAAACACGTCTATCATAAACTACTCTAGAGTGGACATCAGAATAAAATACAACCAAGTTTTAGGACCATACTCAACCAAGTACTGGATCCTGCCATAGATACTGCACAGAAAAGCAAGGAAATTTAAAAAATTAGAAAATACTACTTTGGTCGTTCTTTACAATGAATCACCACCTTCAGCACAATATAGATTTTTACTATCTAAAGCAGAGAACAACAGTTATTCAACCTGCAGCTGACACTGCATTAAGCAGCAATTAGTAAAAATAATATATAGTGTAAGATTAAATATCTGGATATTCAAGTCTCAGTGAATGTCCTATTGGCACAAAGTAAAACCTGTTCATAATGAAAATAAGTCACACCAAACAATCATTTAAATACTGGGAATTCACTGTTTAGAGAAGCCTCACGATTCAAATGAGTTTCACAAAAGCAGGAGTCATGATGTTGCTCTCCACCAACTTATCCAAAACTTGTTACCAGTGCATATTTAACAAAAACACTTCCAGGTATACTGTTAACATAACTTTAAAATAAAAACTGCCAATATATTTTCTAAATTTCTTTTGAAATTCCTTGTGATTAAATCAATTGAGGAAATATTTGAAAACATCATTATGACACATAAGTCTAAAATAGCAATAAATCTTTGACACAGAGATCATTTCATGATTCAGACGAATTAGCACTTCTAAGTCATTAGACGGAATTCTGCTCTTTATGCTCCATAGCAGCATTTGCTCAGCAAACATTTCCTAGGCACCTAATATGTACCAGGATCTTTCTGTAACTGAAAACTTCAGAGTCTATGGATAGGACAGAAACTCTGGATGGAGCAGAGATAAATAACTGATGCCTTCATTATACAGAGTCAAAATGGAAATACAGTACAGCAAAGGCACAAAGACGGAAATTTTAAAAGCAATAGAGAATACAAAAGAGCTCAGAAAAGTACACATTGCCACATCATGTCTGTACGGATTGTGCTTCTAGTTGGAAAGATTCCAGGTATCTATAAAGCAACATATAGTTTGAACCTTAGTTACCATGGTGACTGCCTTTTTAATAAACTCCATCAGAGTACTAGCCACTAGCTACTCAGTCCTACCTAGATGTGACCACCACTAAAGTGCTAGTTGTCTATTTTTGGAAAACACGTCTCTTCTTTCTCCACTGAAACCTAAGCTGTTCCTTCACGACTCTCTATAACTATGGGCTTAAGCTGAACTTGCCTTATCAACACTAGGGAATCAACTCCTATGGGTTGAAAATATTATTAGCCGTCATTTATAGTGCTCTCATGCATCATATAATTTCACTGTTATAAAAACACTTTGATATAGACACTATTATCCCCACTTTGCAGATGAAGAAATGGGACTTATAAAGTTCAAGTACCATATCCAACGCCATGTGGCTTGTAAGTGGCAGACCATATCTTGAAGTGACACCAGGGTTGAGACCTGAACCTAAGCTCTTAGCCACTATCTTATTCAACCTCTTCACACTTCATGATATAGCTTGACCTCCCACATCCAATAAACTACATGATAAAAGCATTACCCGTTGCCAGTGAGTCTATTCCAACTCCTAGCAGCCCTACAGGACAGAGTAGAACTGCCCCATAGGGTTTCCAAGGCTATAATCTTTATGGAAGTAGACTGTCACATCTTTCTCCCAAGGAGTGGCTGGTGAATTCTAACCACTGACCCTTCGGTTAGCAGCCGAGCACTTAACCACTGTGCCACCAGGGCTCCTTGATAAAAATATTACTATCAAGAAAATAGTACACAGTATTTTCTAGTTTTTTAATTGTTTATAAATTGCTATAAATTTACAAGGCTTTATTGTATTAAACAAAGTTAGCCAGGTTTGTCGAAGTAGTGCTTCTCAGGCCTTTTAAAATGCTAACGTGCAAAAGAGAACCAGAATATGCACTATTCCTGAAATCTTTTGGACCAGTTATCATTCTTACAGAGTACCATTTGGCACTAAGTTCATGAAGCCAACACTGGAAAAACACTCACTCCTTCAGATCTTCGAAGTTCTTCAGAGTAAATGAGAACACCTACTAAAATGGAATTAGCCACCTTGTGTATCTTAACACATATACTGTATTAATGAATTTTCAAAGAAATAGTGATTGATGGCTCAGCTATCTTACTTTCTTTGCATAGAATGAGTGAGAACAAAAGGGGCACACACACACATACACACATACAATTAAATGCATTTCTAAATGAATACATGGATTCATGAGCCTGCGGGGAGATAAAGGACTGCCCAAGCAACCACTCTTCAGCTAGCACTGTGGTAGCAGGTGGTGAATCTGACTCCAGGCTTTGAGAATGAAATGGACCACAACTCCTGAAATTGGCAAGAGGTATACAGCACCGAAGGATTGGTCAAGAGCCACAAAAATTTGGTCTGTGTGTTTTCTTTGGTATACATGCTAGACAGCCTTCATATCCCAGTTGACATAAAGCAATTTCAAATTTCTGTTGGTTTAATATGACAGATTCTCATTGCAGCAGCAAAGAATAATTTTTCATTTATTTGAAGTTCAAAAGATTTTTAACATTCCAAACACTTCAGAACATAGGAAAAACTAAAATTAAATTTCGCTTATTTCCTATGTTCCTACGCTCTATGCACTATATACGAAAAAAAAAGTTGTGGTCAGGTTGATTCCAACTCATAGCGACCCCACATGTGTCAGAGTAGAACTGCACTCCATAAGGTTTTCAATGTCTGTGATCTTTCAGAAGAAGATCACCAGGCCTTTCTTCTGAGGTACCTCTGGGTAGACTCGACCCACCAACCTTTTGTTAATAACCAAGAGTGTAGCTGTTTGCACCACCCAGGGACTGCAGGTACTATATGCTCTTAGTTGTTAGGTGCCATAGAGTCAATTTTCAACCCATAGTGACCTCATGTGACAGAGCAGAACCATCCCATAGTGGTTTTTAGGCTGTAATCTTTATGGGAGCAGATCACCAGGTCTTTATCCTGCAGAGTCGATGGGTCGCTTTGAACCACCAACCTTTTGTTGAGTAGCCAAGCACTTAACCATTGCACCACCAGGGCTCCTTTAGATGTTACTATATATGTGCGTGTGTCAGAAGTTCAATACAAGTTCAGGACTTCTGTAGAGCAGTATGTTTATCTTTCACTCTTTGCCCACTAAAGTCTAAATGATTTAGAATTTAATGTAAAACACAGAGTATAAACTTGATGTTTGAATTGCTCTCAGACTAGGAGAAATTATTAACTGTATTAAAAAATAATAAATATTAATGTGAGAAAGGAGAGACTAAAATTATAAAAAAACTACACAGAAGATTTATAAAAGCATATAATAGCAAGAGGTCTTTGGTGTTGGGTTACAGTTGGAGAAGAGTGTTGTCTTTCATAATAGGTCAATATAATGGTGGAAATAATGATACTTCTACCATAAAGAAAAGCCTAAACTGATTTCCACTTTGCTCAACAAGACAAAATGATGTGCACTATATTTTGCTTCCATGAAAACCATTAACATTTTGAAAAACTGGCCTTTCAAGTTGTAAACTTCAGTTATCTGAAAAATTAGTTTCTGTAGTACAGATAAATTTCCAGCTGTACACAAGTATTACTGTAGCATTACTACAGCTCTAATAACATGGAAGAAAAGAAAGATCCTTAAACTCATTTTACAATTTGATTGTATTTATACTTTTTAATAAAATTGATAGAATTCTACTTAAATTCTAGAATAGGTGATTGAAAGAATGCAATCATTTTGATTTGAGATACCTTTAACAATTAAAATGTCTAGTTCCCTGCTCACCTATATTTACATCTAAGTATATATATTACCTACATAATGATCAATGTAACCCATTTTCAATACGTCATTGTAGATGATGTAAAGCGTAGATGTCATATTTTTCATCGAAAACTTACTTTGTGTTTAGCACAACTTTGTTAAAAATGATGAAATTGTGAAATACTGAAAAGCAAGGGAATAAAAATTTAGAGAGAGCATATGGGAAGAATTATCTCCAAAATGAAGTAGACATATGGATTTAGAATATTCATCATTTGCCTAACACTAAGAATTTATCTTAAGAGATGCCCAGCTAAAATAAAGAAATGTGATCATTATGAATACTTATTTATTTTGAGCATTTTCCTTCTATATGTTCCAAGTACTTTTGTTCTTTTTTCTATTTTATAGGCACCACTAGAGTTCAGGATAAGAACATATATAGTGATAATAACAAAACTTAAAACCTACATGTGAGGTTTTGAGATGCTAACAGTTCTTTGTAAATCGCAGACTATGTTCCATGCTGTTAGACTGAGTAAAACATGTTTGCCCTAAAATCTTTTTCAAGGCTACAATGTGGTCTCTAGCTTCAAATGATGACAAAGACAGACTGGTAATTAGAAAGCAGGAGAATCAGTTTTGAAAAATCCTTAAAGATTCCTTTGAAGTCTGATATAACACTATTTCTCCAAGTATACTATATTCTCCAGTTGGATATCCTTCAAGGATTTGTTTTTTTGATTGCTCTATATTTACTCTTTCACTTCCCAAATTTGATTTGAATTGTATTTATACAAATATATCCTTCTATATACATTTAGTTATCCTGACCAAGAACTTACTATGTACGTGTGATGAGATTTGTATGGAAGTAGCATGGCTCAAGCCAATGCAAAAAGACTTCAAAGTTTTGACTGAATTTGCATAGAGACATAAATTATCCAGGATATTCAAAGCCATAAATTTGCTGGAGGACATGTATAGCTCTCTTGTGGCTCACAGAGCCACAACAATTCTCTTTATTTCACATTTGTCTATTATCACATCTCCTCAAAGAATCTTCATGGGCTGTCTTTCTTTGCTCGCATTATGTATTTCTATATTCAGAACGTGCTAACTGGTAGCAGTTGCATTTACAAAGTTAATAGTATTGAGCTGCCAAAATGAATTTTAAACTCCCTCTTCTCTCCCTCCTGTGCTCTGCCTAGAACACACACATAGAGGTTAGTGGATACAAACTAAGGGCACTGCTTGAGTTATTCAAAATAGTTGCATTAAATATGGTTGACCAGTAAGAAAGATTTTGTTTCGCTGTTTGAAAAGCAAAAGTCTACAAATATACATAAAAGCAAAAGTCTACAAATATTTTGTTTGGACCAGGGGAAAGCATACTCCATTCAACATAAGAAGGAAGCAACTTATTTAAAATATACCCACTTCAGACAGAGTCATTATTGAAAGTTGCAAAACAGAAAGAGTTTAGAAGAAAATGGCAGTTTTCGCATTTTAAAAACATTCACACAATACATGAATTCCTTTCCTAAATTAATCTCAGGATCCTGGATAAATGTCATAATGCCCCCATAGAGTGATAAAGAATGAGAATCTGTCCTACATGACCACCATAAAGTGAATTTTGTAAATATTTGAAATAATTGTCCTTCACTGTTTAAATGGCTATCCTTCTGTTTGGTCCTCCCTTCCCCCGTTTTTTAATAAAATACACTGTTGCCAAACTACTAAGTCTTAATCATTATGATAAAATTAACTCCCTCTTCCCAATGCAAAGAAAGTAATTAAGTTTATCTAAATATGTGCTAGCTCTTTGTGCTTCAGCTTCATAAAATTCATTTTTAAATATCCTATGCAAATATAAAAGCATAAAGCAGTAATTTCATGACTAAACACTATTTTGCCTCTTCATTTTGCCAACATATCTTCATACCCACACAACCTGTAATATAGACAGATGCACACTTGATGCAAATAAAAACAACATTTTTTTTCCATCAACATTGTGACTGCTGAATTGATATATTTAAAAATTTTAATGAAATGGATAAACATAGTTTGAGCTTCTGCTTCAATTAAGTTTATTAAAATATATGTTTTGGAAATAAAAACAACACAGGCTTATGAACAATAAAACTGAGCGCATATTTGTTTGGTGCAGGTCAGACTTTACTATGATGTAATCACACATTTTACAAAAGTGTGATATTTAGTGCCGGGAAAAAGAAGACCTTTGTCCTGTGACATTTATCAGGATCACTTTACAACCCAGACTTAACTGAAAGGAAAAGTCATAGGAAGTTGAACATACCGAGTTCAAAATAGCATTATCTAAAAAGTCCCATAGAAAATTAATAACAACTAGGAAATTCAAAGCATTTAAAGGATCTAATCCCAAAATAAGAAATGATTTTTCTGATGAGATGTTTAGCCATAAAATATAGAATGAAAATTCTCAAAACTGAAACCCCCTCTTATTATCATGAAATGATAATATAACTTTATTAAAACTGTCCTTAGGATTTTGTGTAGGATATGAACAAAAGGACTCCATTATTTAATTCCAGATACCTCACAAGAATCTTAGTCTAGAAATCCAGTTCTTACTTAAAATACATTTTTTAACAATGTGAAAAATCCTCTAAAAGTCAAAAGTCTTGATATTTATCTAGATGTTTCAACTGAGGTATCTCCCTGCAATCAAAAACTTTCAAAAAAATGGAATTATTTAGCAGCCCAAACCCAATTTTTTCACACAAAAAATTACTCCATTGAACAAAACATCTGTTTCAAATAGAGAAAACGTTAGTAAGATTGAAAGAATAACCTAGGTAAGGGAAGCCTGAAAAAACGGGAACACCCTGGCAATGTCCACAATGAATTAAAATAGCCAAGCCTCATCATCAGTGTCTTCTTTAGAAATAAAAGCAGGCGCATCATGAAATCTGTCACCATACCTGCGTGCACTTTAAACGACTACCGCGCACACGCCGTAAAAATCTTCACTCTGAGAAATAAAGCACACTTCATTTAACTGCTGCAAAACACTGCTGCAGAGGAGCCCAGTACATTTTTTTTCAGGCAACAGCTCCAGCTTTCCACCAGCCCTGTGACCTTTGAACTCCCTTCTGCCCCCCCTCCTCTCGCTTCTGCAGTCAAAGCCTCTGAGCTGGTCTCATTTGCATAAGGCTCCGGCAGTCCTCCAGCATCTGAAACGGAATGCTGGGTAAGGAATTGTGGAACTGCAGTTCTGCCAGAATACCTGAATCACGGGAGAGCAGGAATACGCGATGGGGAGTGGGCACGGATTTTACTGGGCTGTCAGTATCACATTCCCCCGTGTCTATTAATGGCTAAACGTTTTTAACTCTTTGTTTTAGAGTCTTATTCTCACCGCTCCCCCCCCGCCCCCCAAAAAAAGATACTGGCAGCAGCGACTTCGGTAACCAAGGAGACCCAAATAGTCAAAATACTTCATTTAAATACATTTGGAAGGGCAGTTTAAATTTTTCATTAACTTCTTTTTTTTATTTTTTGGAAACACAGCTGTTTTTTTCATTGAAATACGTATTGCACACATAAGCAGGGACATGAGGTGTTTCTTTTTGTTATTGTGGTTTAAACAGCATCATACAGGCATAAATTTATATTAGTCACTATACGAATACATGAGATCATTATAGTAATTGTATAAAATGTTAAATGTGCCCTAGTGCTTTAGAGATTATCATCCTAAATGGTGTCCAAGAAATTAATTGTAAAGAATTTAGGTCCCAGGATGCCTTTAAACAATACAGCAGTAAACATGTAGAGTAAAGTTAAACTCTATTTAAATCTAAAGATTCACACAGCAGTACTGCTTGTCTGTCTTTGGCAAAGATGTTCAGTATGGTGCTATTATTTCCTAGAGTTATTTCTTCCCTTGTCTTCCTACACACAGCAATCTCTCTATTTGAAACGTAAACTTCTCTATTGCTCATAAACCCCAGAAGTGGTTATTTTCCACATAAAGAAGGTCATGTGTGTACATATTTTTAGAAATACACATGAAAGCACATATTCTTTTCTAAATGGTGAATGAGTGGCAATATGCATCATCACATAATTAATCCATTCTTTTTAAAGTTAAGCTAATTTGTTTTTCTTAATATGTGATGGAATAATATCTATGAAATAAAAGGTTTTGTGAAATAATCTTTTCCATTTATCAAAAGAATATAACATGAAAAATTAAAAGCACACAGCAAGTTTATATACACATTACTATTGTTAAATATAAAATATATTGTTCTTGTAGATGCATTATTAAACATTTCAAAATTTTCCTGTTTTATATTGTTTTATTTAAAATATTAAATATTCCAAACCTTCCTCTTGCAATATACTGAAAGACACCAATAAATTCTGAATGATATACCATCTAATTTCTAAGACACGTAAATTATTGCAATAAAGAATTTTTTAATACTGGAAACATTAATTTTGAAGCTTCTTATTTGAGCTATATATTTAGTAGTATTCCGCTTCATATTATTTCTGCTCATATAGATGATTAGAACTAATTATATGGTTTTTCCTTATCCATAAATTTAATAGAATAGATAACTTTTTGGTTTAATGTAATGATATAAACATTTCTTTATCATATCTGACTACATCAACAATCTAATCGCGTTGGGTCAATTCAAGTGCATCTTTCCTATTGCATACTACAAATATCTTGCAAAGTTTTTGTTAAAGGCAAAACACACATCAGCCCACCCTAATGTAAATCCAGTCAAACGTGAGGAAGTGTTGGAGTAATTTATAAAATCACTGACCTGTTCAAATAGCTGAAGTCCTAGTCCTTGCACTCTTTATTCATTAGAATCCAAAATAAATTGATTATCATTTTATAATATGTGTCAGCATCACCAAAGGCACGGTGTCTTCCTGGTTCAGTGGAATCTTCTTAAATTTCCCAGCCCTGTGTTTTATTGCTGGTACCATATGCTTTATTGTTCAGCCACAAGAGCTTCACTCTGCACAAAGACTCATTACCTACTGCTTGCTGCACGGCATCAGCCTTACTGAGGCTGCCTATATGTGATCACATGGGAGTTTTGTCTGAGAGAGCCAGGCATGCCACAGATTTCACTGTGTCTAGGGATATTTTTATCAGCTAAGGTCTACTAGGAGGAAGGAATAAGAGATTATGAAGCTGCTTTAGTCATTAACACAGCACAACTTACGGAAATCCCTTCACAAGATTTTTTTTTATTATAGAAAATGTTTGAGTAGGCATTCAAAAGAAGTTAACTAGATTTTATTTTAATAAGGGGCTGAATAACAATTTAAGGAAGGGGAACTAGCAAAAAGCTGTTGTTCTACTTTATGCTTTCTAAAAGAACTTTTGTACATATGTCATTAAAGAGCCTTGCTCTGCTGAATGTTTTGACAATAAATTTTAACCTTTAGATTGCTGGCATTTCTTTTTCTTTGAGGTTATTTTCTAAAATGATAAGTAGTTTTTTCCCACAAAATGCCCTCAACTAAAATTTCAATCACTAATCGTTATTATATATGAATAAAAATGAAGACATTCTAATTCCTTTTAATAAAGAGATGAAAGGGCAAGTCTCTTTTATTGATGTATATAAATGAAGTCAATGATTAATTTCTCTTCTCAAAAGATGACATATTCCTAGAAGAACAGCTGACTTAAAAGAACAATGAAGATTTCAATTTAAAGATCTAAGGGACATATGGTTCATATTAATTCTTAAAATCGCAGTAACTTATTTTAGACAGCTTACCTCAATGTGCATATGGTTTACCTTATCTGATTTCAGTGTTAACAAGTCATTTCAGAGATGCCTACTCAACATTTACAGGAATTTTCTGCTGTATAGATGCTGAATTAATATATATACACACACACATAAATTATCTTCCTGAAATATTAAAAAATAACTACTTAAAATATCTCAACTTTTGAAAATAGACTATAGATTGCCCAAATTACAAAAGGATTTCAGTAATTAGAATTTGATGAAAAAAATCAATTTCTTATCTCTTTAATAATCTGTCTAAATTGAATTGGTAATTGAAAGCTTGTTGCTTTTAAGTCTCAGTGAAAATCTCATGACAAATACATACAAAGAGCAACAAAGAGCACAGAAAATTTACTTCCTAATAATGGTACAGAAAAGTCAGAAGCACCATAACGGAAGATTAGAAAATAAACTGTCTGAATTGCTAGATATAGATATTATATTCTATAGATATTAATAGTGTTTGTAAATAATACAATTAACCAGAAAAAGAGTGAATATATATTACTGTTTAAACTGTGATATAGTTAACACTGTTTGCATTACTAATACATTTTTTTCTGGAAAAATTTGTAACTGAAAATTTTTTTAATGTCAATTAAAATTTTTTTAAATAATTTAAGTCAGAATAGGCGAGCATGACTAAATAGCCCAGCCCCTAAATACAATGATTTAACACCTTTCTTTATATTTATTAGTTGGGATAGCACTGATTTATTATGTTTCATGATTTAAATAAATGCCTTTTGATGGGTTTTTCTTAACATTGAAAGAAATATTCAGAAATGTTTTTAATGTCACCATTTTAGTGTACTTGTTCCAAAAGGCTCATGTTCAATTTTCCCTCTGCACACAAGAACTACCCTAAAGCTACAAAACCTGGGGGCATTAACAGAAAAATGAAAACGGAGTGTTTCTGGCCTACAGTGTACCTCTAATTCTTAAACATATGTACATTCTAGTTAATATCTTTGATGATGTCATCATGCTAATGTACAGAGAAATAAACAAAAGGCAGCCATTTTTCTTTTACTGCATCACTTCAAAAACAGTGAAACAAAATGGTTGCCAAATGGAAGGAAAGCAAATCAGCAAAAAACTAAGTTACTTCCAAGTTCTTGGTGGTGGTGGTGGGAGGAAGTGTGAAACTGGAAAAAAATCCACATGTATATGAAGTTTGTGTGTATGTAGCAAAGAAAAGTTTAGCATTGAGAAATATGAACAAATACAAGCAATATAAAAATAGCTAGCAATTACAATAAATTACCAGTAAAATAGTGAGTCTCCAGTGGAAAGACTATGGTCTATAACCTTAATGTATTAAATGTTAGAGCCTATTATATTCATTAATGTTGAAAAGGTATTTGAAGGTGAACAAGAGAGCTGGAAAGAAACAGAATGAATCATGAAATAGTGATAATCTTCCTGGGTCTACTAATGTCTAATATGACCTTGGTGAGTTATTCTAGCACCTTTATGCCTTAGTTTTCAAATCTGTAAAACAAGAACAGACATGTCTTTGCAAAACATGACAAGGAAATACACAGCAATACGTTTATACTTCAGTTCCCTAAATTAGTATTAACCAAACATTGTCAACTAATAGTAAAAAAATGAGGAGATGTCATAAAATTCTAATGACTGTTTAAAAGAATTTTTAAATAAATTACCCTAATAGCACAGACAAACAGATACAATAAGTAGCAGACAGGAATTTTGGAAGCAAGAGGTGATTTTTTCCCTAATATATGCAGGAAAAAAAAATAATTTAGGAAGTAATTTTTTTTAAATCGCAAAAAAATTGCCTCAGGATTAAGACAAATTACAAAACACGTCCATCCTTCCAATCAAAATTCTGGAATTCTCTGTCAGCAGCATGGCAAGAGAATTGCAGCAGAGTTTCTGATTTTCACATCACACAATGAACAACAGTGCCTCTGCTTATGTAAATAACAGTTTCATCAGCCAAGAGTTCTTTAAATTTGAAATTAACAGACAAACCCAGGATCACAGCTTAAAGAAGCAAATTCCATTCAATATTAACATGATGTTTTAATTTACTTTGCTATATTAAAAGTTGAGAATTTAAAAACATATTTTGACTCTTACTATTGCCTCTTATCAGCTTGGTTTTTCCCTAATGACAAAGAGGCATTACAGAATCATTTTGTTCGCTCCCCCTTTCTACAAAATAACCAAAGCTTGTCAGAAGTAATCCGAAATATTCACTATCCAGCTCATGCAGTAATTTAGGCATTTACTTATGCTAAATGGATAAGTCCTTGAAATTTCTAGTGGGTGAAGTAAGATGGACAAGATTAGCAGACACCATCACTTATGTTTCCTGGAACCATAATAATTGGTATATATACCACACCTCCTGTTGGATTTACCCCTTGACTAGCCTGAATTTTCTTGCTGCATTTCACCCTCCTTTCACAACACATTCAGAGATGTCAATAAGTTGACCATGTCAACCTCAAAATCCAGGACTAATTCAATTCAACAAACATTTATTGCGAGGTTACCATGTACCGAAGCTATGAGACAGTTGCTAGGGATATAAAAATGAAATATATGCCATTCCCAAAAAGATCATAGTCTCTCTAGCTTAAAAAAAAACGTGTTGAGTGTATTTATGGGAAGGCAATAAAGTAGGAACATGTTTTTTAAAGTCTGAATATTTTATTGATGAACATATATTTTATGTACAATCAAAACAATTTCTTTATTTTCAATATTGTTTCCTAAAATCCAGAAATAATTGTTGTATGTAAAAATCATTTATCATGCAACCAATGTCACTAAAAAAACTGTGTATAAATTTTTGAACGAGAAACTAATTTGCTCTGTAAACTTTCACCTAAAGCATAATTTTAAAAAATCACTTATCAAATATCAAATTGTAAGCAGCATTATGTTATGTTCTTTTTGGATCTTATAATCGAGAAGAGAGAACACTTTTCTCATACTGAAATATTTACATATATATATGTATATAGCTAGATATATAAAATATATTGCAATTTTTTTTTGTACTCTGCCCATTAAGAGTCAGTGTATAAGTTCCCTTCCCTTGATTCTAAGGAGCCCTGGTGGCAAAGTGGTTAAGAGCTTGGCTGCTAACCAAAAGGTCAGCAGTTTGAATCCACCAGCTGCTCCTTGGAAATTCCATGGGGCAGTTCTACTTTGTCCTATAGGGTCACTATGAGTTGGAATCAACTCCACAGCAACGGGTTTGGGTTTTTGGTTTTGATTTTGATTCTAAGGTGACCTCAGCAAATTTGCTTAACCAATGGAGGCTACAGAAGTGATGTTCTGGGAATTCTAAGGCTAAGTCGAAAGCAGCCTTGTGGCTTCCACTTGGGCTTCTTGGAAAACTCTCTCTGGAAACTGAGCTGCCATGTAAGAGGTTTGACTACCCTGAGACTGCCATGCTGGAAGAGTCATATATAGGCACTCTGGTCAACAGTGCCAACTGAGCCCAGGATTCTAGCCATTCTTGATGCCAGACACATGTGTGAAGCCATCCTGGACCCTCCAAACCAACCTACCCACAGAAAGATACCATGGAATAACCCTAGCTGTCACTATGTGGAGCAAAATAATTACCTACATAAGTATTTCTCAAATTGTTGTCCTATAGAATTTATGAGCTATAATAAAATGGTTGCTGTTTGAAGCCACTAAGTGTTGGGGTAGTTACTCACAGTTGGTAAGTGGAAATATTGGTATGTATATGACAGAGACAACATAATAAACCTTACAAGATTTGAAAGGACAGTCTGGCATACATACTCAAGGAAATCTCTGATGATTTCACCAAAAGAAAATACAAACTTGGGAGGGTGGAAAAAGAGCAGCTAAAAAGTTCAGGGAGTGCCCAAAGTGAATGAGGAATGAGTCATTTGAGAAGACTTTACTGAAGGAATGGGATTTCTGGAACTAATAGAAAAGAGATTACATAACCAGCTGGGAGAAAAAGGAATTCCTAGTTGTAAAATGGCATGGTGGGAAGAGGTCAGAAGCAAGGGCAAGAGCTTTACTACCTATAATAAGAGGAACTTTGAGGAGATTTAAGTGTTGAAAGATTTAGGCATGTATTGGGAAGCTGAAGGAGAAAAAGGAAGTCTGGTGCTCCCTCTTGGAGGTCTTCGAAGCCTGAGGTGAGGAGATTTCTGTAGCATATAAAATGTGGTGAAGTCAACAAGGGATAAGAAAAGAGGTATGGTCAAAGTGACTTGTGAAGAAGACAACTTTGACAGCTGAGGAGGACAACACTGGGACAGCAGCAAGGGGTTGATGAAGAGGGGAAGGGAAGCCATGATGAGGGCCTGCACTAAAGGCTGTAATTGAGGAAAGAGATGAAAGGAACACATCATAAAGAAAGAAGGACTATTTTAAATTAGCTGGATAAGCTGGGTTCGAAGCTCACCTACAGTCTTAAAAGTCAATGGATCTATGTTTCGGTGATCAGTAAGGCCCAAGAAGTACAGATCATTAAACCAGTGTTTTTAGATTCAGTAAGTTCACAAATATTTTGATTTGTATTGGCCTTGGTTTCTCAACTTGCAAATATTTAGAAATATTGTCAACAACAAATATTGTTAATGTTGTGTTTAGGAGGCTGAGAGTAATTGCAAAACAGTTGAACCGTCTTTAAATAAAGTACATAGGGAGAGAATTTATACTTTTGATTGTATGTGATTGCTAAGTTGCACAGGAAAAAAAATGTAGGGAAAAGACAAACATGTCCTAGCTCTGCAAAGATAAAAACAGATAATTTTGGAGAATGCAAACTAAGATTTAAACACACACACACACGCACACCATTACCTAGCAAAGTAAATAAGCTTAGTGAAGTAGTATTCTTTTGATTCCTCGTTCTCTGAATATTAGACGACCGAAGTAGCAGATATTAAGTCAAGCAGCCAGTGAATGGCTGCTCTGAATGATTCAGGTTAAATGGTAGGAATAGCTCTATAATTGCTGCTACTGCATATACAATGTATACATAAATCATTTGAATGTGGCTGTAAAGAAGTCTTTGTGCAAAGTGAGCCAGAGAAGAAAGTATCCAGGTTTTTCCCCCAGAGTAAATGAAGCAAACCCCCCTCTCTGAGAGCACAAAGGATTCATTTATTTCTTACTGACCATCAGAGGTGATTACGATGATTTTGTCTGACATTGGATTAGATGTCTAACCTGGACAAAATAAAATACAGAATAAAGACAGAATATGCTAAAATCAAACATGAACTGAGGTTAAAAAAAATAGAATAATTTAATAGGACCCATGGCTTTTCCATGTCAAGAGAAGGTTACACCATAACTAAAAGGGCTACGACATTGCTTATGGGGTCAACTCATCCCACAAAGAGTTTCCTATGTTTCACTTCACCAACACAAGTCTACAAAAATTTGGCTAATAGAATGACTCCACTTACATTTGTATAACAGAGACATAGAGAAACAGCTTTAGCATATTATTTGCCTGGCTTCGTTTGTTCGTCCATTCATTCATGTGTTTATTCGTTTAACATTCACTGGATACTACAGGGTCGCTATGAGTCAGAATTGACTCAACGGCAACAGGTAGTAGTAGCAGGGTACTATATACTCAGAACCTGTCTCAGTACTATGACAGTTTAGAGATGAATAAGTCACAGTCTGAAAGCTAAGTGGCTCTCCGTGTAGAGGCAGAGACAGATACAAGGAAATAGGTACAACATAATGAAATAACTTCTATAACTGAAGAATATATAAGAAGTACAGGAACATAGAGACAGGAGGGAATAATACTATCTAATAATAGCTACTATTATCAAGCACTTACTAAGCCTGAAGTGCTTTATATGTTTTAATTAACTCATATAATCATCACAAGTCCATGAGGTAGCTACTTTTACCACCTTCGTTTTACAGATGAGGCCACTAAGGCACAGACTGGTTAAGTGACTTGCCAAGGTTACAGAGTCAGGATTCAATCCTAGGTAGTGTGGCTTAAACCGAGTGTGGATCTTCTGGGAGTGTGCCACCTAAGGAGTTACAGTGGACTTCACAGAAGAGGTGACATGGGAAATAAATCCTAAGGGATGAATAGGAGTCCTTTTGTGGAAAAGAAGAAGAGTATTCTAGGCAGAAGTGTTAGAATATGTAAAGACTCTGGGGCCATGATTCATATATTTGTGAAGGAAACTTTAAAAAAAATTACACTGAAAATGGTAAGGTAGTTTGGTGTTCATGAGATTGTGCATTATCAATGCCAGGATGTTTGGAACTCATCTTAGATCCAATTTGAAGTCAAAGGAGGTGTCTAAGTGGCTTGATTACAACTATGTTTTTTTAATTAACTCTGAAGGCTCTGTCAAGAGTAAATAGACAAGGACCTGGACAAGGGGAGACCAAATCAGAGACCGTTGGACTACCCTAGAAAAAGTTATAAAGCTCTATGAAGACTGTGGCAGCCCTGGGGATAGAAAAGAAAGGTATTGGAGAAAGTAAGTGATCAGATATTTACGCTGAGGGTGAGGGAGACCCCAGAATCTAGAATGATGCCCTGCACTTTAATTTGGGAGACAGGATGGATAACAATACCATTAAACAAGATGGAAAATACTAGAAGAAGCTTATAAATGGGTCCATTCAACAGCAAACACTGAATGCCTACAAAGACACCATCTTGGCCTCTACGTGCTCATTGCCTGGTAGAGGAGTTCATAGGCAAAATCTATTAACCAGATGCACAATTCTATCCACCACAAGCCAGCTTTAGAGAGTATGGAATCGCTCTCAGTGGCCTGATCAAAAGCTACGAAAGAACAAAGACTGACATTTTTCACAAGAAAACTTCTAATCTGGAATACTATCAACTGAACTTAACTGTGGGACTAGTATAAGATGACTATATAAAAGTGTTCTGTGCAGATTAAAACCATGCTCCTGATCAAGAAATCCACCTCCATGCTTTACATTAATCATATAACATGAATAAATACAAGAAATAAATTAGATTTTCTCCTTTAGGCAAGTGTTCTAATAAGATTAATTCAGTGGCTTGCTGTTAATGCTAGTAGCTGGCTTCTTTGATATAAGGCATGCATTTTCTTTCTTCTTCATATAGTCAGCTTGCTATTTAGTATTCATTATTCATGTCTATTTTTATCAAAGAGCACTATTACATGAAACCATGATCCAAGCATGTTTAACTCTAGTTTTTATTTATGGAAGGAAGGAAGGAAATTATATGCCTTCACTATAGTGGTGTATGATTGCTAGCTAAAGATGTTATCACAGTACATATGTATTCCTTCACATTAAAAAGTGATAGTATTTAATTTGGGTGGTCTGGGTAAAGGGCTGATATTCTTTTTACACCTGTTTTGGCTTAGAATATCAACATGGCATTGAAGAAAAGCAATTAGCCTTGTGAACAAACTAGTAAAAACAAGTTATTTTGATTACCATCTCAATAAACTATTTCTAGATACTCTAAGAATTTCTTATATGAACAGCAAACCATGTGGTATTAAGAATAGAGATAAGAGTAAACACATTTTATTTGAATATTATGATCCCTGATATCTTTAGCTCACAAGCATGGATACCACAGCACTTGCCACTGTTTGTAGGCCATAGCATGATTTGGATCTTTGCCTCTTTAATAACTGATGATTATCTATGGAACATGCAATTATGATGGCTGAGACAAAACTGGGCATTCTTCTGCTACTGTTTCCCAGTCATTCACAGTGCCGTGACTTTAAAGTTGTCTACATATGTCTGTTTTATTTATAACTATTACTTTGACTTAATGAGCCTATGGGTACATCACTTCAATTTACTGTATTCTATAGCCACTGTAGAACAAGGTGATAGCAATAAATTTATGGTTTAATAGACTACAAGAAGAATGCAGTTTTTATGTACAAAGAAATTTCAAGAAATCACACTTATAATGATTAAAGCTACAAATCACCTAAATATACTTAATTTATATTTAGCAATGTAATGACATATCATGCAGCCATTTAAAATCAGAATCACCATGACTATGTAAAAAAAAGAAAAACTAGAAAATAATAATTATTGAAAAAATTTGCAAGAAATATGATTATAACCAATACATACAGAAGAAGACTGGAGAGGAATGTAAAGGCATTAAGGGATTACGTGTGAGTTTTAAAACAATACGCACATAAGAATAAAAACAAATTTAAAAACAATATGCATACTATGATCTCAACATATTAAATATATATAACAAAATAATTAGAAAAATATAATCAAAATTATAAAAATGGTTATCCCTTGGGCATTTGGTGATAGGTGATTCTGATTTTTAACTTTGGCTTTTTCTATATTTTCCAAGTTTTCTGTTTTTTTGTTACTAATACAATTAGTGTAAAATTTAAAAGACTAGAATTGTTGCACTGAAATTAATTATATTAAAATTAATTCAGTAATAAGAAAATCATTTAATAATAGGAATGCTATTTAAACAATTTCAGCCACTGTAGGTTCAAGCTTTTAGATATCAAGGATATTCAACTCTGCCTCCATACTACACCCTTAGGCTGGATCTGAAGCTTTATGCCGTGCTGTCTTCGAGGCTCCCTAAAGACGTGATTGCTTTTGATTGATGAACAGATTCCTCTTTAACATTTCCTTCAAGCAACCACACACCATGCTGCTTTTCTAAATTCACTGTTGTGGTACGGCGAGGAGGTTCACAGATTCCCTCCCGCTCCTTCCCTAGGTGCCCATGAACCAAACGGGGTGACTGGAGATGGCACAATAAGGTCTGTGAAAAACACTACTTCTGACCTAGCTGCTGAGCCCTGCATTATGATAAATGGTTTCACTAGCCTGGGGGAGAGATTGTATTTTCACAAAAAATGGCAAGGGCACTAGAGGAATGTTGTACATGTTTAAATTGGAGGAAGAGCTTGAGAATTCAAAAAAAAAATCTGTAGCTGGACATTATGTAGTTCCAGTTGAAATTTAACAATGGAAAAAGCAGAGAAGCCCTGGGGTGAAAACAGCTAATTGGGAAAACAGTACAGTGTCTTCATGCTAAATCTCCCTTATGCTCAGAGGATGCCCGGGAGGAAAAAAATCCAGCCGTTGAACTGTTGCTTTCTTGCTGTTTGGGAGAAACATGATGAAGATTTCTGAACCTGAACACACTATTACTGAGTTTTGTTATGGTGCTTCATTGTATACTGAAAAAGAACCAATCATCACACAGTTAGAGAGTGTTTCCCAGGCAACTATTTATGGGCAACTTTTAATCTGTATTGCCCAATAAATCTCTGGCTATAAAGAGGACAGTCTGGTATGGAAGCCCATTCTCGGTCAATAGCACAGTATTAACTGCAAGATGGTCCTCTGATGTCTCAAACTCTCTTCTCCCTTTAATCAGGTGAATTTCTCCTCACTTTTCAAGGCTCCACTCAAAAGTGTCCTCTCTGTAAAACCTATCTCCATATTCTTTGTTCATGAAGAGAAAAGATTTGTTCTTTTTTCTCTTTTCCATGACTCTTTATTACTCTACTATGTATTTTATAACATTATGCTGTACTAATGTGTTTGCATTTCTAGAAAGATTCCAATAAACCTGAATCTTAAGGGTAAGCATTCTACTTTATCGAATTTACATCTGTAGAACCTACCCCTAGCCTTTTGCATCAAAGATGCTCAATGCTGTTGAACAAGTCTTGTGGAAATGTTTTTAGAATATAGACATAAAGTGTACACAAGCGTTTAGATAGCTGTCTCTAGGATGTTTGAGAATGCTGGTAAAATGCAGGTTGCTCAGAGGACAAAATTATCGTTTAACGCAGGTTTCTGGTTTGTGTTTTTGAGTTTGTCTAAATAAAATTGATGAAAGGCTAGAGAAATTAGGCATGCTTTTTCCCCCCACAACAGGATTATGAAAATTGGATTAGACAAGATGTCTTGAACTTTTTCCCCTCCTGCAGTGATTCCATAACTGGTAACTTATTTTTAGTATTGTTATTTTTTTTTTCTAAGTGATAAAACCTCAGTTTTATCAGTTTTCTTCAAGTCCCAATCATCATTACCATCCCCACTGCCAACAATTTTCTTCCTTTCCTCCTTATCTTCCATATGCAGATAAGATGTGCTTCAACCTGTTCCCAGTCACATGAGTGATTTCTGTGATTTTATACACAGTGTGATCTAACATAGTCTCTTCGGAGTCCCAGGTAGACTTCTTTTAGAGTATGGGCACTTGTGAATTAAGACATGTTCGCGCTTTGCTAATGAGCCTTGACAAATATTTTCACATTTTGGATCAACCTAAGCCATTTTAAAAACTACCATTTCTGGCAACAGATGCTTTCTGTCAATTCATGGCATTTATTAAACATATCTATTTAAGATAGACTGAAATGTCCAGATCTTTTTATTTATATTCATGTGCTATTAAATTCACTGACTTTTAATAGTCTTTAACATAAAAAATACTTGAGTCCTTGATTTATAATGAGAAATCCCCAAACCTACAACAAATAGACCAGAAAGAAAAGATATTTACAAAGTAGAAGTTCCTTACTAGCTTTCTTGTCTGCCACAACTGTCTGTTCTTTCCTCTGGAAGCAAGGAACATACCGTGCTGTGGGAAATCATACGATTTCAGTTTTGTTGCAGAGAATTTCTTAGGACAGAAGACATTATACTGTGGCCTATGTTGCAGCAGTTTTATAAACATTGGCATTAAATTCGTAGAGGAGAGTAAATGTAATTTTGTAATATTTGCAGAGAGAATAAAATCCAAATGAACCCTCCATTTTTAGACTCAGTGAATAAATTGCCAAAATTGAAATGACTTTTTTGTAGAATAGCAAGAACACAGAACAAATAGAAACATTACAGAATTGAAAAAGTAAGAAATTACTCTGGGAGAGGAGGAAAAAAAAATCTCAACTATTCTCCCTTTATGAGTACAATTTCATATGGCCTTTGAGAGGGTTTGTGCTGCCTTACTTGAATTTATTCAACCTTTTGACGGACTTGAGATTTCCCCTGAGGAGTTTTACACATTTGCTTTCATCCTTATGTAGCCATGCAAGGTAGAAGGGCCACTTGTAACTTTATCCCGTTTTACTGATGGGAAAAGTAAGGCATAAAGATTTTAAGTGGCCGCTTTCTTAGCTTACACTAACACTCTTTTCACTCAAGTACTCTGGCTTTTTAGTATTTAACTGCAGAAATGTATTTGACAAGTGGTAGTCCTAAGTAACTAATGTAAGGAATTAAAGTATTTCCTTTCACGCGTGAGATAAATGGTAGTGTTTAAAATCATGTTTTCTGGCTCTAAATGCACTATGTGAAAGTGGACAGCTATAACTACATTTAAAAATAAAATAACTTTTTTTGATTCTCGAATATTTAATCTTCAGTGAGCCAAATCACATCATGAAACAGTTTACAGAGATTAAAGACACTTCGAAAAAAGAGTAGATCTGCAAGCCAAGTGCATAAACGGAAAAAGTCTGGTTCACCATACGGACATGCATTTCATATCTGATTGAGTAGTTAACCAAATTATGCATAGATATTCTGTGCTTTGCTTTTAGACAGTACGTTAGAACCTGATTACTAAGGGTAGCTTTCCTTCCCATCAAAACCAGAATGATTTGAATAACTCAACCTCAACTTAGTAGCAAACGGTGCAAAACTAGAGTCAAGCTTCCCATGGCTTGGGTGGACACTCTCAGAAGAGATGGGGAGGCTATGGGGGATAGATGGAATCACTGAATGGGAACCAGATGATCAAAGGGTAGAGAGAAAAGGTAGTATAAAGCTATAGGGTTACAGGACAGATGAGGATGCAGGAAAAGAGATGGATAAATACAAATTGTATCTACACCTCGAGTGATTATGAAGAGTTGTGAACGAGGTAAGGGCTAATAAAGGATTGTAACTACTCAATTGTCTTAATACACAGGCTGGCACCATGGGTCATTTGCAAAAAGACTTTACAGAAGGACTGTATCTATGCCATTTAAAATTGTCATTCCAATTTATAAGCATTTTTTTAGGAAAGAAGACCATTCATTCCACTATTTAACAAGGGAAAAATGTCCAGGTAAAATAATGAGTTTGTGAGTTTCCTAAGAAAAGTCATAGGACCTAATTGTAACCTTTGGTCCTTGGATTAATGATGAATTTAAAAAATGGGTCTTTTGATCAAAAAAATTATTACTGACAGATTAACTCCATAATATGAGGCAAACAGGAGAATAGGAAGATGTTTTAAAACACTCATTTAATATAGCTCCTATTTGTTCTTATAGTATTCTTAATTTAGTTATATTTTCATAAACTGTAATGTGTCAAAGCTAAATGATGACAATAGACCCTGGTTTTCCTCATTAGTACAACTATTAGTTCTATCACACATCCCTTTCGTTTGCTCATGGATGACTCTGGGACTCCTTCCAAAGTATATTCTGCTAATAAATTATATTTTGTTCATTTTTTTTAAAATGTCAGTTTCCCAGCATTTATGTTGGTCTAATACACTTAAATGCTGTTCAGTCAGAAAGATGAAAATTGAGATACTTAATAAAAAGCATGTTCAACTGTCAACCTTATCCTATTTTTCCTAGCCGTTATCTGTAAGTAGTCTAATACCATTTAGAACAAGTGATCTTAAAGGTACACCTCCAACAGTAGAGATCAACAGTGACAGATTGTATTTTTAACGCTATTTCTCTACCTTCACAAACCAAGCTCTCTGGTTTTTGTAGTAACAGAGTGATCTACTGAAGAAAGTGGCAATGAACAGAAATTCTCTATATGTTGAAGAAATAATGAAAAGACAAAGAAGCAACTAAAAGCAAATATCATGTTTGAATTTCTGATTAACTGGCAAAATATTTTGCCTCCACTTACACATTCTCTTCTCTCTCTCTCTCTCTCTCCAACCTCTCACACATCACTTTGCTGTGCCCTACTATAGATGAGTTTGATGAGTTTGCAGATTACAGGTGAAAGCATGGGAGTATGAAAATGTGCCTAGTTACAATTATGTCCAATGTTGTATGTATAGATATAGTCTCTGTCATTGGGAACTATACCACCATCATCAGTCACTTTAGAATATTCCTAGCAGCAATCTATGCCTTAGTAGAAAATTAATGATGAGGCTGATCATGCCAAGATGAATATCATTATAGGTCATCACACGTATAGCTCCCTTTGGAGATACAAAGATTTATTGGGGGACTAAAGAACATTAGATAACTGTGCTTGAGAAATTAAGTTTTGCATTTAAAATATATTGAGTAATAGTTAAAATCACAGACACTTTCACATACATTCTTTTCGGTTTTTAAGTAAACAAGAGAGAGCTGGTCATTTGGGTGAATATATACATAAGCTATGAGAAAAGTAAACCTCAACTCAAATTGGTCATCTGGACTGTTTTTGTGCTTTCAGATAACTCGTCATCAGGGGTTACAAATTAAATGCTTTTCAGGTTCAGGCTGGCAATATATTCAAGAAATGAGCAGGTTTAAAAAGCTAGAAACCATGACAATGTCAGTGAGTGGGGACTATATACACAAGTGCATTAAAATCTATACTTTTTGCTGAAATCTATAAAAGACTTCAACACTGCAACAACAAAAAGACAAATAATCCAATTAAAAAATGGGCAAAGGATATGAATAGACACTTCACTAAAGAAGACATTCAAGCAGCTATCAGACATGAGGAAATGCTCACGGCCATTAGCCACCAGAAAAATGCAAATCAGAATCACAATGAGATATCATCTCACTCTGACATTACTGACACTAATAAAAAAAAAAAACAGAAATTAAAAAATGTTGGAGAGGTTTTGGGGAGATTGGAACTCTTACACAACGCTGGTGGGAATATAAAATGATACAACCACTATGAAAAACAATATGGCATCTCCTTAAAAAGTCAGAAAAGAAATACCATATGATCCAGCAATTCCCACTCCTAGGAATATATCCTAGAGAAATAAGAACCATCACTCAAATGGACATATGCATACCCAAACAACCTAAGTGCCCATCAACAGATGAATGGATAAACAAATTATGGTACATACACACAATGGAATACTATGCAATGATAAAGAACAATGATGAATCCAAGGAACACCTCATAGCATGGATGAATCTGGAGGACATTATGCTAAGTGAAATAAGCCAATCATAAAAGAACAAATATTTTATGAGACCACTATTGTAAAAACTCAAGAAAAGATTTACATACAGAAGAAAACAATCTTTGATGGTTACAAGTGGGAGGATGGGGAGGAGAAATTGCTAACTAGATAGCAGACAAGTGTTCACTTGGTGAAGGGAAAGGCAACACAACACAGAGGAAGTCAGTCCAACTTGACCAAGGCAAAGTCACAGAAACTTTCTAGACACATCCAAACACCTTGAAGAGACAAGTTACTGGGGCTGAGGGTTGGAGACCAAGGTCTTGGGGGATATCTAGGTCAACTGGCATAACATAAAGAAAATGTTCTACATCCTACTTTGATGAGTAGTATCTGGGGTCTTCAAAGCTTGCTGGTCCTATCCCATCCCGAGCAAAGGACAATGAAGAAAACCAAAGACAAAAGGAAAATGTTAGTCCAAAGGACTAACGGACCACATGAACCACAGCCTCCACTAGCCTGAGCACAGAAGAACTAGATGGTGGCCGGCTACCACCATGGATTGCTCTGACAAGGATCACAATACAGGTTCCCACACAGAGAGGGAGAAAAATGTAGAACAAAATTCAAATTCACAAAAAAAGACCAGACTCATTGGTCTGACAAAAACTGGAGGAACCCCCAAGATTATGGCCCCCGGACACCCTGCTAACTAAGAACTGAAACCACTCCTCCAGTCCACCTTTCGGCCAAAGACTAGACAGACCTATAAAACAAATAATAGCACACATGAGGAATGTGCTTCTCGGTTCAATCAAGTACACGAGACAAAATGGACAACACCTGATCTGCCCAAAAGCACAGGTGAGAACGCAGGAGGGGACAGGAAATGTGGACAAACGGACACAGGAATCTGGGGTGGAAAGGTAGAGAGTGCTGCCACATTCCAAGGATTGTGACTGTGATTAATGTCACAAAACAAATTTATGTATAAATTTTTTTATTGTACTTTAGGTGATGGTTTACAGAACAAATAGTTTCTCATTAAATTGTCAGTACACATACTGTTTTATGACATTGGTTAACCACCCCACCACATGTCAACCCTCTCCCTTCTCGACCTTTTTTTTTTTTTTTTGGTTAAATTTTTGAATCAGAAAATAATGTGCTCTGTAAATTTTCACTAAAGCACAATTTAAAAAAAAAAAAATCCATAAGAACCACTATGCTGAACAACTGACGGTTGCCATGTCTTCTACTCCATACTAGTTTTTCCCCTTTAACTTTTCAGATCTCTTTGTGGTTCTTATTTGCTTTTTACATTGTTAGTGGCTTTAAAAGAAATCTATTTTAATACCTTATATTTGTATACTATTTATTCTCAGAACCCCTTAGCGATTTATAGAATTATCTAAACTGAAAATGAGAAAAACAGGCCAATTTTAATAAGACCATTAACTCCTTCTGACCATATTGGCTCCATTTAGCTTACTGAAAATTAACTAAGTAAGAAGCCAGCTTCCATTTCCTTCACACCTCTAAACATAACATCAAACTTTAATAAACGTGGGCCCAGAGAGTAAGAGAATTAAATGCAAGGCCCTAAGGGCAGAGGTTTCTAGGAATGTGCTTATAATAGAGTTTCACCTGGGATTCAATTAAATATTTAGCGTGAGTGGCTGAAAGAAAGGCACTGTGCTGAAAGCTGTGGGGGAGACAGGAATGAATACGACACAGTTTTTGACCTCTAGAATGTCATGATCAATGGCAGTCAATGTACTCAACTTAGTGTGCAGGGTGTGTGAGACAGGGGTTAGAGTTCCTTACTCTTGTTCCTTGAGCACCTACAAACGTTTATATTTTTACAATCCTATCACCCTTTCCCCCATTTGCAAAGGATGAAGTATCCTTTTTCCTGTGCAAGGCCAATCCCACTACGTGTACCCTTGATCCCATCTTGTCCCTTCTCTCTTCTCAGAAATTATAGTATAAATCGGGAGTCAATAAACTTTTTCTGAAGAGGGTAGAAAGTAAATATTTTAGGCTTCTGTGAAGAATACGATCTGCCACAATTATTCACTCTACCATTGTAATGCAGACATAGACAATATGTAAACAAATGGGCGTGTTGTGCTCCATTAAGCTCCATATATGGACACTGAACTTTGAATTTCATGAAATGTTATTCTTTTTGTTTCTTTTCTCAATTATTTAAAAATATAAAACCTTCTTAGTCTGAGGGTCATATAAAAACAGTTAACACATTGCCATCAAGTCGATTCCAACTCAAAAGGACCCTACAGGACAGAGTAGAACTGCCCCATAGGATTTCCAAGGAGTGGCTGGTGAATTTGAACTGCTGGCTTGTTCGTTAGCAGCCAAGCTCTTAACCATTGTACCACCAAGGCTCCTATAAATGAAAACAGTTAGTGGGCCAAATTTGACCCATTGGCCATAGTTTGCTGACCCTTGCTATCAGTGATTGCCACTCTTCCATATATCCAACTGTTCCTTTTCTATTTTGTTCTTGGCCTATAATCACAATGAAAAGAATATTAAAAATATTTAACAATGGCACTTAACACTGACAGACTCTGGACACTTATCCATCAGAACAGGTGAACCAGCCAATCAGGACTGGTGCCAGCTATAAAGAACTAGTGGATAATCTCGGTGTTTGCAGATTACATATACCCTCTCATCCTACTCAAAACAAAACAAAAAACAAAGGAAACGAAGCTCTTGTTGCACTGCCATACTGATATTGTTCAACTCTGTTCCTCTTTATACCCAATATTTCTGAAAATTATCTAATTTCTCATCTCTCCTTCATTTTTCAGTAAGGTCTCTGTTCCATTCATTCCTTTAAAACTGATCTTTCTAGAAGTGACTTTCCATTCTTATTTGTCAGCCCCTTTGAAATGTTCTCCTTCTGTCACTTGCACTAAATTGCCTTAGTTACCTTCCACCTCTGTGACTTTTGATTCTTGGTTGCCTTGGCAGATTCCTCTCCCTCCAGCCCTTCTCCTGCAAACATTCCCATGTGGGTTCCCAGGGTTCCTGATCCACTGTTTCCTGTTCCCTGCTCTTCTTGCTTTGGCAGTCTGATCCATTCTCAGAGTCTGACTTCCACTGTTACACAGATGACCTCATGTCTATATTTTCAACCTTGACATCTCTCTAGAGCTTTATACTCATTTCATCACTTGAATTTCCCTCAGGCATCTCAAAGTCCATGTGTCAAAAAATGAACATATAGCCATCCCCATCAGACATCCCTCTCCTATAGCATCCCTATCTTAGTCTGTGGAACACAATCCCTTTTGCTGAAGCCAAGAAACTTGGCCTGACCCTCAGTCCTTTCTTCCTCTCACCCTTAATTCGACTTACTAGTTACTAAGAATCACTGACTTTTCCTCCAAAATATTTCTCAGATCTACCCCTTTAGTGACATCTTTGCTACTGCTATCTTAATCCAGGCCTTTCTCACTTACCTGGACCATGACACTGGTCAAGTCATTAGTCTCCCTCTTCACAGCTTTACCAGGTGGGCCATCTGAAACACAAATCTAAACCAAGGAACTCCCCTGCTAAACTTCCCAGTGATTCACTGTCAGGACACTTAGCATAGAACCAAGACCCTCTACCATCTGGACCCTGCTTCCTTCCTCAGTCTTATTTTCTATCAAATCCTATGCTGTTTTTTATTCCCCAAAGACAAGGAATGCACATGTAATGCAATTTTATGACTCAATGACTTTGGCTGGGGGATGTAGCTCAGTGGTAAACAGTGCGCTTTGCATGTGTGAGGTCCCAGGTTCAATCCCTGGCATCTCCAAATAGCTCATATCTTTAGAGACCTGGTGGCTAAGTGGTTAAGAGCTCTGGCTACTAACCAAAACGTTGGCAGTTCGAATCTACCGGCTGCTCCTTGGAAATCCTATGGGGCAGTTCTACTTTGTCCAGTAGGATCACTATGAGTCAGAATTGACTCGATAGCAAACAACAACAATATGACTTTGCGCATGCTATTCCTATCACCTAAAGTATCTCCTCTTTTCTTCTCTTGGATAATTCAGCTTCTTCTGAATTTATAAGGCTGGGCTAAGTGCCTTTCCTCATTGCTTCCATTTTATTTACCAAATTCTATTGAAATCACCTCTTCCTTCTACTGTGACCATCCCAGCTTCACTAGGAGGGTTTTGAGCAAAGGAGTGAGTGATCGGAACAATGTTAACGATGACTCTGGTTGCTGTTTTGAGAATACACTGCAGGAGAGCAAGACTAGTAGCAAGGGGCTACTTAGGAGGCTATTACAATAATCCAGATGCAAGATGATGGTGACTTGAAACACACGAAGGGGGTTAAAAAAAAAAAGGATTCATTGTGAATATCTTTTTTGAAAGAGTCAAAAAAATTGCTGATGGACTGGATGTTGAGTGAGGATAGAGGAGGCAAACTTGCCTCTCAAGGATCCTCACCTGTGCAATCACAAAGACCGCATTAGCACGCACTTTGTGCTGGAAGGAGCCCTGGTGGCGCCGTAGTTAAAAGCGATAGACTGCTAACCAAAACCACTGGTGGCTCCGTGGGAGAAAGACGTGGCAGTCTGCTTCCATAGAGATTTATAGCCTTAGAAACCCTATAGGGTCACTATGAGTTGGAGTCAACTCAATTGCAGTGGGTAGGTGGTAGGTTGTGTTGGAAAAGCCTGCAAGAAACAGGCTTTACAAGGCAGGGGTAAGAACAGGAGTACAGATTAGGTCTAATTAAGTTTGAGATGTCTATTATATATTCAAGAAGAGATGTGAAGTGGGTAGTTTTATATATGTATATATATATATGCATATATATATATATATATATATAATTTGTTGCTGTTTTTAGTTGTAATCATGCTAATTCCAACTCATGGCGACCTCATGTTTGCAGAGCAAAACTGCTCCATACCATTTTCAAGGCTGTGACCTTTTGGTTAGTAGTCTAGAGCTTAACCATTTGCACCACTTAGGGACTCATTCATATATATATACACAATGTTTAGGAAATATATATATATGTATATATAAATATATA
>NW_004443973.1:18889911-18893374 GCF_000243295.1 Trichechus manatus latirostris
ATAAAATATAGATCTAAAACATCAGTTGGAGTTCACTCAAGTATTTTGGACTAAAGACATACATTTGCCAATGAACAAATGATATTTAAAGCCTCCACACTGTAGATGAGTCCCTGAGTAGTGCAAAAGGTTAATCGTTGGACTACTAGCCGAAAGGTTGTGGTTCAAACCCACCCAAATATGCCTCAGACAACAGACCTGGCGATCTGCTTTTGAAAGGTCACAACCTTGAAAACCCTATGGAGCAGTTCCGCTCTGCACATGGGGTCTCCACGAGAGAGAATCGAATGGACGCAACTAAGAATAACAATAGACTGTATACAGAAAAGACAGGCAATCTGAGGACTGAGTCCCGTGCACTCTGTTATATGTGTGTGTGTGTGCGTGCGTGTGTGTGTCAGTGTGTGACTGGGAAAATGAGGAGGAACTAGCAAAGGAGAAGAAAAGGTGGACAATGAGGTAGGAAAACCAGAAGAGTGTAGTTTCCTAACAGCAAAGTAACAAAAAAAAAAAAAAAGAGTATTCTGGAGGAGGAGGGAGTGATCATTTCTCTCAAATGTTACTGAGAGGTCAAGTAAGTGGGAAGACTGAGAATTACAATTAGATTTAGAAACACGGAGGGCACTGTGACCTTGATGAGGAGTTTTGATGAAGTGGTAGAGGCAGATACCTGACTAAAGATTATAAATAGCTCTTTCCAAAGAGTTTTACCAAGGCAGGTGGGTAGAAATGGGGCAATAGCTGGAAGATGATGTGGGGGAAAAGAGAGATTTTGTTTTTAATGGAAAAGTAACTGTATATTTATATGCTGATAGAAATAATATAGTAGAGGGAAACATCGATGATGTAGGAGAGGGGTATCTGCTGGAGCAGTATCTTGGGTTAGGCAACAAGGAATGAGATCTGGTGCACAAGTTGAGCAGCTGGCTTTGGATGGGAGCATAAACAGTTTATCCATAATGACAAATGGAAGGTAGAGATCTGTGGTGAGAGTCTATGAAAGTTCTGCTTCCATTTTCTCAGTGAAATAGGAAACAAGATCATGAGGATGGTGGAAGTGGTGTGTGTGTGTGTGTGTGTGTGTGTGTGTGTGTGGAGTTTTGTGGTAAGAGAAAGTCTCTGGATAGAAAGGAACTGAGTGGACCAGGGAAATAAGATAGGATCAGTGGTTAGCACCTAGGCTCAGCTGAAGTTAGCAGTTATGAATTTAAATGGAAAATTAGCATAATTGTGTATTTTTTTTTCCAGTCATGTTCAACTACATGCAAATACGTGTGGAGTAGGCTGAGTGACTGATTTAACCTGGGCAGGAGCTACACCAGGAAAGTAGTATAAAGCAAGAAAGATGGGCAAAGGGAGTTAAAAAAGTGAATTTAAGGAAGTGATTATAATGATGGACTATGTAATCTATTTCAGGAAGGAAGGAAGGACATGAGTGGAAAGGTGGATCAAGGTACAGTAGGTCCCAATGGGGTTAAAGAATTATAGGAATCAGATTACTAGACATAGGGTGCTGTAAAGACCAAGGTAGTGGTTGGAGAATGGGCTGCTTGAGATTGAGATCGTGGAAGGGTTCCAATTATCGTTATAACCAAGTTGTATGGTATGTACACGGGAGGAAAGAGAAAGATAACACCATTGAAGAAGGTAGTCACAAAACTACCACAGGAAGAATCATCTAAATGGACATTGACATTACCAAGAATTATGAAGATGTAATGTTGGAGAAAGTAATAGTAAACCAAGAGCTACTAAAATCTTCAGAAAAGGAAAGAGTGTCAGCAGGTCTCTAAATGACTGCACAAAGAGATAATGATAATTTGTACCTTTCAGGATGGTTATGATTACAGGAGATATGAATCAAAAGTGATTAGCAGAGTGGCTGGTCCATGGTAGACTCAATAAATATTAACTTTAATTAGTCCTACTGTGTCTATAGCTACCTGACAATCATCTAACATCCGTTGCCAGCACCAAAAAAAATCTCACCCTAATACTGACTGAGTTGGAATCAACTCGACGGCAATGGGTTTGGTTTTTTGTTTTTTTTGGTGACTATTAACTGATTGAGGATGAACTTTGCACTGAAATGGATGGTTGGTTTTCTATCCAAATTGTTGAATAAGATGGTGGGTGGGAAGGCTGCAGTGACAGGCTTTAGGGCACTAGGAAGGGGGATTTAAGTTGAGGCTCTTTTAGTATATACTATACGCTATGAGTCGGAATCGACTTGATAGCAATGGGTTTGGTCTTTTGGTTATACTTATATTGGAGTTCTGGTGGTGCAGTGGTTAAGAGCTCAGCTGCTAACCAAAAGGTCTGCAGTTCATATCCACCAGCACCTCCTTGGAAACCCTATGAGGCAGTTCTATTCTGTCCTACGGGGTCACTATGAGGCGGAATTGACTGGACAGTCACTGGTTGGTTGGTTTGTTTTAAATACTTATATTAATCAGGAATTTTCTAAAATTGGGGTTTACCTATCTGCAGAAAAACTAATAGTTCTTCTTTTTTTTCTCTTTTAATTAAATCTCCTCTTGTGGTGTGCTGTTCAACAGGCTTACAAATGAAGGATGAGGGGAAAGGGAAGTGATCAGAGATTTTGTGTCAGAACACTGGCCTTCCCAGCAAGGTGAGTTCTTTATGTTTGGGAGAATGCTATTCTTCATAAAGTCTTCATAAAACTAAGAATTTAAGATCTCTTGTTATCATGTCATGAGAATTAATAGGCCAGTTCTTTATTCAAAGAAAATACAATTTTTTGTATTTATCAAATTTCTGTATTTTTTAGTGACTTTTAAAATGCTCTGAAGATTTTCTTCTATGTATCTGGCTCATTTGAGAACAGGCTGACATCACAGCCTAAACTTGTGTGCAGTCTGAACTATTCTTTCTGGAATAATCCACATATCCCTTTCTGCTACCAGATCCAGAGTAGTAACCTAGTATTTCATGGAACAGCCAAACAGTTTGCAAATTAGCACTTTAGTGCACATGATTTTTTACTTTGCTATGAAATGTTACAGTTTAGATTCCTCTGGGAATACAGGACAACTTTGCTCTGCTTTCAGCTTTCTATTTTTGCAATGAACAGCTAGAATTAGAAAGGAATAGTTGTTATCAGTATCTGCAGGGGCTTTTGAAACTGGCTTCTGCCACTGCTGGATACACACAGGACACACGTGAGAGTTTTTAATGTGCAGTTTCTCCATCTTCACTTGGGATTTAGCACTTAGGGACAATAGAGGAAAAGAAAGATAGGTGGCGGATGGGGCAGTTCTACCTTGTCCTATAGGGTCACTATGAATCAGAATCGACTCAACGGCAGCAGGTTTGGTTTGGTTTTGGTTTTTAAATAAGGTACCATGAGAATAAAGCAAGATGGATACTTCATTTTCTCTTACAGGGTACTTTTTTTTTTTTTTTAATATTTTATTGTACTTCAGGTGAAGGCTTACAGAAC
>NW_004443973.1:18894585-18896956 GCF_000243295.1 Trichechus manatus latirostris
AATCTTCATTTCTACCCAGCAGTGAAGGCTTTTTTGATTAGTTCTGTTATCAACAGGAACAATGTAAGCACATTTCAGTTCACATTTATGTGAAACAGAAAGCAAGTTAGAAAAGCTAGAATTTATTTGTCCCAGGAAGACAATGACTCTCAGCTAATTCTAAACTGTTGGCACTTAGTTAAGCTGTTAATACCATTCCCACTCTGTTCAAACTGAATTGTCCACTCTGTTCCCTTTGATTTTTCTTTCTCCCATAGGACCACATCATAATTCATCCACAGGCTTGCAGATGGATTGAACTGCTCTCTGAAATAAGATCTTATTTACAATAATATTCTACAATATCAAAGTAACATTTTGCCTACTTTTATTAGGCCTCCATTGATTTCTTTCTTTTCTTTTTGCTCAAGCATTGCCATTGATATTTGAAAATTCGATGAGTTTTTATTAATGCCTTTGTTTTTGTCCTCAAATCATTGACAATGACAGCATGGTTCTAGGAGGAAAGTTTATCATCTTACTTCACCTTGAATTCCTTGTTAGGGTAGGTTATTTAGCTAGATCTTAGAATAATTCAAGGTCCTACACATATAACGACAACTTGATTTTTATAGATTTTTGAAATGCTTCCCACTCTAAAATGTTATGGTTCTACAGTGAGGAAGAACAGATACAGGAAACCCTGGTTTGAGTTGATTTGTTTTTTCATCAATACAAATGTGGAAGGACACATAATCTGTACAATATGGACTACGGCAAGACAGAAGTTCCTTTAGGCTGCCGTAAAAATGAATCTTCACCATACTCCAGAGAGTCTGTGGCCTTGTAGGGGGTTTAAAGGGTAGAAAAAAAATGGTCTCTTTCTCCCTGTCATGCTAGATTGTGTCATATTTCCCACCCCTTCCGTTCTTCCCAATTTGAGAGCTAGTGAAAAGATGTGTATTTCAGCAGTTTTGCAAAGACTTAAACGGAATAACATGGAACAAAACGGTAATAGCTCATTGTGAACAATAATGTCAATGTTAAATGTAATTGACAGCTACCACATTTAGGCTTAAATTATGTTGAGGGTGATAACTAGAGGTATGTTCCTGAAACCAATTAAAAAATTGACTGAACCCCAGTGCTTTCTGTGTTCGACAGACCAAGTTCTGTATCAGCCTAGTCTTGTAAGAAGATCATTGCCATTAACTTGAATTTAATTGACTACAGTGTAAACTTTCCAGTTGGTCTTTAATATTTAAACTTACATTTACTACCCTAACTTTCAACTTTTCCAACTAAATGAATAGATTTTAGTTGTGAACCTTGGAAAAGCTGTCAAATATTCATACTAGGAAAAGTGACAATGTTTTCTTGTCCTTACCAGATTTAACAGGGTTCTGAGGTTATACAGTTCCTGACAGTGCAATCTCTATTAGCATAGTTATAAATAAAATCATCTTCACAATACAAAACACTGGCTCAAAATTAGTTTTCAAGGCCATTTAGGAAAATCTTGATATAACTAAGAGTAGATTAGGTAGTCAGGTTCAAAGAATTCAAGAATTCAAAAGTAGTTTCCCTTAAGTAAGTCATAATAGACTTTATTACTTAAAAAGGTAAAAAAAAAAAGATATTACCTCAAAAAAAAATTAAAAGGATAGGTAAGCAATGGGAAATTATATTTAAATGCTAAGTCTCTTAATCCAGACCAGAAGATAAATTCTTAAAGGAGTAGTTCTGGAAAATGCCACGAATATGGATTGTATTAATTTTTGACATTTCTTACTAAATTTTCTATTTAAAAACTATCCTCTCCACAATAGATTCTTCAGAGAAATGCTGAGGTACTCATGATTAAATATGGCATTCTAATGTCATTAAGGAAAGAGAAAGGCTATTGTTAGGTTTTACATGCTTTCTTATGGCCATGCTTCCCTTTGTTTTTAGGACACAATAATGTCCAAACAATTTAGACTAGCTTGGCTTGAAAATTATAAATAGTATGACCTACTGAAAGCACCCTGGTGGTGCAACAGTTAAGCTCTCAGCTGCCAACCTAGCAGCTCGAAGGGAGAAAGACCTGACAATCTGCTCCCGTAAAGACTACAGCCATGAAAACCCCATGGGGCAGTTCCACTCTGTCGCGTGCAGTCGCTATGAGTCAAACTGACTTGATGGCACCTAACAACAACAACAACAAATGACCTAGTTAAGTTCTTATGTTTTCTGCCACAACATTTAAAATAAATCTTGTTTATCACAAAAGAAACGACAAAGAATTTTAGATATAAACAAGGTGAAAATTACATTATTTCCTATATAAAGTCTGGCTATTAAAATATAATCACATGGAGTATTTTGGACAATTCAAATTTCAATCATATTT
>NW_004443973.1:18898427-18911058 GCF_000243295.1 Trichechus manatus latirostris
AAAAAAAAAGAAATACAAGCTGCTGGTATACATATGAAAAGATGCTCAACCTCTCTAATAATCAGGGAAATGCAAATAACTCAGACCCAGAGATACGGTTAATACATACATACACACACACACCACACTGGCAGATTTTAGATGGATTAACATCCAGTGTTGGCAAGGGGCAGGGATAGCAAGCTCTTGCCCATATCGTTGGTGGGAATATAAATCAGTACAGCTTTTTGTTCAGTAATTTGGCATTATCAGTCAAATTTTTTGAATGCACAAAACTTTGGACCAATAATTCTACATCTAAGAACATATTCTCTGGAAATACACAGGGGCTTACTGTAGCACTATTTGTAATAGTGAAAATTTGAAAAGAATTTTAAATGTCCTTCCATATGGAAATAGTTAAATTGAGTAATGGTACATCCATAATATGGAATGCTCTTCAGATGTAAAATGAGTAAAGTTTTTCATTATGTTCCAAAGCAGAAGAAGGCCAAGATAACATTTTTTATTGTGCACAGAAAAAGTTTGGAAAGAGACTCACTAAACATCAACATTGGTTATCAATCGCTGGCGGGGAGGAGGTGCCAGCAGCTGGCTCCTATTTGTCTGACCTCCAGGTCTTGGGACTTGAGCTAGCAGCTTATCTGCAGTCTTGCCTGCCAATCTGGGGAGTCATCGATGTTCACAGCCTGTGAGAAAGAGCCCTGCTCTCTGACCTGCCGATCTGGGGTTCGCCAGCCCCTGCAGCTACATTAATCAGGATAAGTTGGGACGTTCCAGCCTCTACAACCACGTGAGTCATTTCCTTGATATAAACCTCTCTCCATATATGTATTTATACGCATTATTGGTTTTGCTTCTCTAGAGAACCCAGTCTAAGACACCAGCGTTGCATAAGACAGAGAGATATGTGAAGTAGCACATAGAGTGGAAAACAGTATGGAGACAGACCTCAGTTAAGTCCAGGTCTGCCACTGTACATTGTTATTTTGTACAAGATACTTAACTTCCTTGAGCCTGTTTCCTTATCTATAAAATGGGGCTAAAAATAAATATCACATAAATATAAAACTACAAAATTATAGGCATTCAATATATATTATTATTTTGATTTTGAGTCAGGATTATACAGAGTTTAGCAAATTACCCAAGATAAATTGTTTTTTCAAATACCCTGTTTTACTTGAGATCACCAACTATAGATTCCTGGATTCATTTATCACTTTAAGATTAACAATGTTCATTCTTTAATTTAGAAAAACATATACATTTCATTATTCTAAATTTAAGAAATACTGATGAAAAGGAAGAAAATAAAATATCCCCTTCACATAATCAGCCAATCAGCAAATATTTATTAAGTACCTATACAGCAGGCATGCAAAGTAAATCAGGCAGTTATTGTCTCCAACTTCATAGGCCCTGGTTAAGAATTCACAACCTTGAAAGAAGTGACAATAACCTAGATACCTATCTACATGCCCCTCACCTCCACCGTGACTCTTGGATGTCTTGAGCTGATTATAATGACTCTGTCATTATACATAGTCAAAGTACATTAAAATTTTTCCAATATGCTTTTGTCCCTATGTACTAGATCCCATCCCATCTTAACTGCTCAGGGACACTGAACCAGAAATTCTTCCTTCCCTCTCCCAAGGCACTAATTTTTCACTCTCCACTGAATCATTCTCACATAAGCATGACATTATTTCTCCCACTTAAAAAGACAACAATCTTCTCTTGACACCATTTCTCATCCAGTTACTGCCCCCTTTCTTTGCTTCCCTTTGCAGCATAACTCCTTGAAATAACTGTCTACACACACCCTCCTCTCAACTGAACCCATTCACTTAAACCCACTTAAATCAGGCTTTAGCCACCAGCAGTCCACTGCAACTGCTCTCATCAAGGTCATCAGCGGTCTCCATGATGTTAAACGCAATAGACAATTCTCAGTTCTCATTTTATTTGATGCAGTAGAAGCAACTGACACAACCAAGCACTTCCTTCTCATTGATAAACATTCCTCACTTGCTGACCATAGCACCACAAATTTTTGGGCTTCCTCCTACTTCACTGATTGGTCCTTCTTAGTCTCCTTTGCTGGTCCTCCTCTTCTGCTTGAGCTCTTAAGTTAGAGGGGGTCAGGCCTCAATTCTTGGCCCTTTTCTCTACGTTGTCTACTCCCTTGATGATCTTATGCTGTTTCATAATTTTATATATCACCTACATGCTGATGACTCTCAAACCTACATAATCCGTTTAGATGGTTCTCTTGAACTCCATTCCTCCATATCTAACTGCCTTCTTAATATCTCTACTTGGATGTATAATGGATATTTTAAATTCATGTCCTCATCTGAACTTTGATCTTTTATTCAGTTCTACTATCCAAAGCCTTCCCATCTCCATTAATGGCAATTTGATCCCAGTTGTTCAGTTATCCTCGTCTCTTCTCTTTTTCTTGCACCTCACAACCTGTCAATATATCTGAATCCCATTAGAACTACCTTTAAAATACATCTAGAATCAGACCACTTCCTTCATCTCCAAGCTTCCTAAGAGGTCTCCCTTATTTTTCTATTTCCCTCTTTTACAATCATTGTTTAACACAGCAGCCAGACAGATCTTTGTAAAATCTAAATGAGATCATGCTATCCTCCTCTCAAAACCCTCCAATGACTCAATATTTCACTAAGAAAAACAATTAGTCTTTCATTGGCCAAAATGCTTCATCACTGTGGTTTGACATGGGGGATCTGTCCCACCTGAGGGCTTTGCTCTGGCTGTCTCCTCTGCCTGGAACACTATTCCCCAGACAGCCCCTTGGCTACCTCCTCCACTTTGTTCAATTCTTTCCTCCTCTCAGTAAAGCCTCACCTGCCCACCTTATTTAATACTAAAATATGCCTCTAACTCTGCATTTCAGATCCCACTTATGCTGTCCTATTTTTTTCTTTTTTCCATATCACTTTCTAACATGCTATATATTATGTGTATATGTACAAATATGTGTATATATATACATACATACCTATATATATACAGAATAAATATTTTAGATTTTATGTATAAAGAATATATATAATTGTATCTAATATACACACATGATATATGTAATACACAACCATAACATAATGTTGATTGCTAACTCTCTTCGCTCACTAGAAAGTAAGGTCCCAGAAAGCAGGCATCTTTATTGCTTTTGTTTATTTATGTATTCTGGGACCGAGAATAGTGCCTGGCACATGGTAGGAGCCCAATAAACACTTATTAAATGAATGATTTAAATTCACTGATTTTATTGCAACTTCAAAGTAAGCTAAATCCTACTGTTTTAACCAACTTCTACCTTCATTAGTAAACATAAACACTATTCTGAATAGGAAGGAAACAATTGAGTTCAATGACTGAGATGTCATTTCTCCCCTGGAAAATCATTCTTTTTAACAGAAAATAATATATTTAACCTTTTAAAGTTGTGAGTAAATGATATTCGATATGTGGTAGGCATTGCATATCTAGTTTCAAACTCTGATTAAAATATATTTTATATGTTCACAGATCCTAGCTAGATAAAATGGAGTCAACAGGTATATCAGTTCACTAACTTTCATTTCTATCTTTATCAGCTAAATATACTTATAAATACATTATTCTTTTTTAATTAATAGACTATTTTTAGAGAAATTTTAGGTTTACAGAATACATTATATTGTAACTTGCATGCCATTTGCTACATTTTCTCTATTAATAATAATAGTTAAAAAAAAAACCTTAGACCAATTAGATAAAAATTTCATTAACAAAAAGAATAACAAATATAAGAACACATGAAGAAGACCTTAGAGATAAGGGCAGATAAAGCTCTGCCATCCTGGTAGGTGTCTGCAATAGTTAAAGAAGATGGATGAGACAACTTGGTCTAGTAAAGGTGGAAGGAAATCCCAAAGCCTCAAATTAAGCATGAGTCAATTGATGTTTCAGCCTTACCAGGAAGCCAGGTACCTGTCACCCTCAGCTGATTCCAGACAGGACACATCCTCACACATAGTTCAACTATTAATAAGCCAACCAGTTTTTTTAATCTGTTTTAGAAGAGTTTGGGAGTCTATTGCCACTTACTAAACCACAGATTCTTGGTAAATTCAGAAAAATACCATCCAGATTTACTACTGGGTGCTCCATAAAGACTTGTCATCATGTTTATTCTAACATAAAAATCCTATTACTAAGAGAGGATACTATAATCTCTTCCAATTAGATTATGTAAGATAAACGTCCACTGATATGGCAATTCTTATCAAAAGTCTTAGAATTCATTTCTACGACTATATTCAGATACATATAAAATGTAAAACAGTCTTATATGTATTTAAAGATTTAACTTTAAGGATCACTGTTAATAGTGCAACAAGTATAAACAACCTCATTGTTCAGTAAGAAGGGATTGATCATATAATTTTAACCAATTCATATAATGCATTATTATGCAGTCACTAGAACTGTGAGATTATTAGATATTTGTTATATGGAAAGACGTTCACAATATATTGACAACTGAAGAAAGCAGTTAATGTTACATTACCAATTGTTTGATCCTGTTTTTTAAGTAGTATATGCATACTGTTAGGATAAGCACCAAATGGTAACAGCAAATTTTAAGAGATTCATGAGTCCTAGGAAATACATGCAAAAATTTGTGTGTATGGGCATTTTTTTGCAGAAAGCTTCATTCAGTTCTCAAAGGCCTGGTTCTCAACCCTTTGACTCTTTTACTTGGAGTGAACAACCTCATCAGTGATACTCTGCATTAAAAGAAATTCCAACTCATAGCAACTCTACAGGACAGAGTAGAACTGCCCCATAGGGTTTCCAAGGAACGGCTGGTGGATTCGAACTGCATGCATTTTGGATAGCAGCCAAGCTCTTAACCACCGTGCCACCAGGGCTCCATCTGCATTACACAAAGTAATTTTTCAGAGGAAAAGATGGAATGCCAAGAGTGTTAGGATGAAGTATTAGAAGTTCTGGGAAGAAATGTGCAATTTGAGAACAAAATATTCTTTAGAAATTCTAATCACTGCTCAAAGGCTGTGATAGCTGTATTTGGACATTGCAAGCAAGGACACTGTAACGGTGAACAAAGTTCTAAGTTCTAGACCTGGCTAAGACTCTGGAAAAATCACTTGACCACACAAAGTCTCAGTGAACTCATTGGTGAGAAGGCAATTTTGCCCCCTACCTACATGACCTGGTTTTAATGACATTATAACAACACTCTGAAAAATGTAAAATCAGCAGAAGGGAGTAACTGACTCTATATCCCACTACCTTGGCAAGCAGAAGTGCTCACTCTGAATCTGGGGTGATCGGGGGTATATGCATTCACTAAGTGCACAATGGAAGGGATGGAGCAGACTGATAAGATTATGGCACCACGTACTTAGAGTAGAACTAGCTTCTGAGGGGTGTAAGATCTATAGTGGCAACTTGAGAGTTCAGCAAGCATTGCATCTAGACTTGTAGCCTCTATAGGCAAAGATGATCTAATTCATCTTCGTATTCCGTGGTATGTGTAAACTGGGTGGAAGCTTCACAGTGCTCTAGGTGTGTGGGGAAAAGAGCATGAGTTATAAATTGGGAGAAAACTTTGAAGGCAGGTACCACTCATGATGTGGTAGGCAGACCTCCAGTTTCAGGTCATCTGCAAGTAGCTGAAGACAGAGGAAAGAGGCATTAGGAAAAATCAGTGTCTTGTGGGACAGCCTCTATAGTGCTTAGGAGTCACTGAGAGCCAGAATTTAAGAAGCTATGTGAAAAGTTATTACGCAGTGAATAAGAAACATGAGTTTGTCCTTTATAAAGCTTTATAATCTCTAATATGTAAATTACACAACAAGCAAAACAACGTGGCAGCTCTTCCTCACTCTCTAAAAAATTCCATTTGGTACAGATGAAATGATTACCTAGCAGATAACCAGGTAGAGACAGAGGCTCAGAAACTCTGGCTGGGGGATGAACTAAAACTAGAACTCTGAACAGTAACTGATACTCAGATGAATTTTCCAGAGAAGATGTTGATTGTCTGATGGGATATAAAATACTGACTCCAAATTCAAGCAGTTAGGGCAACACAAGATATTATAATGTAACATTTTCTTTGGAAAGGCATACTTTACAGAGAAAACCCTGCCATATAAAATTGTTTGATATAAAATGTTCCTGTGATGTTATTTCTAGATGAATAAATTACACAGATTATCCAGAAAGTAAATACAGAAGAACTACCAAGCTAAATGGATGGTTCTTACCAGGCAGAAGCTGGCAGCTGAGTTCCCCATCTAGGTCCGTAGAATCTAGAGTTCAGGTTTTAGAGATTTAGATTAAGTAGATAATTCAGTATGCAACCAGAATCCTACAGAGACAAGTCATTATGGATTCCCCAAAACAAAGAACTGGTGCTAAAAAACTGGAAATATCAATGAATTATGTTGTGGGATACGGGGGGACAGTCGGCGGAAGTCTCCAGAGTTTAGTAGACAAAGAATGGCAAGAAGAAGCTGCTTCACAGTTAAGCAAAGGAGGCAAGGAAGAGTATGACTTTCCCAGCAGTACAGCAAAAGACAGTATCACAGGTATTAATTATGCTTCATGTAGAATGAAGATAATTTTAATTACAAAAACTAAAACTTTGAAATTATTGTATAGAAGACTTCCAACCAAAGATAAGATACTTTATAAGCTTCTGTCTCACAGAGAATATCAATTTACCCAATATTGTTTACTCTAGTGTTAATGTTAAACACTAGTCTACAAACTAAAATTAAAACACTACTAGTACACTGAATTTAACAATAAAGACAGGGAGTAATTTTCCAAGGGAAGCCACTGAAGCAAATAATATAAACAAGTTCAATAGCCTATTCAACGCATTCTAAAGCAAAAAGAGAGGGAGAACTGGTCGCCTGCCAACACCTTGCCTCAGTAAGACAATGCACTCTGCTATCCAGGAATAGTAATAGGTTAGAAGTTTGGGCTGGAGAATATTATAAATTCACGTTGTTTTATTAGGACAGGCTACAAATCAATTATTTCTGGTATTTCATTTGGGTTTATTGGCATATTATCAACAACTCTGGAGATCTCTCCAGTTCAAGGATTTGGCTTCACCTGTAGATGTATCCTGATTTCCAGCACCTCTAGTTCTAAGTCAAGAAGTTTGTTACAATTCACTCCAGCGCAGTTGCTAACAGATATCCTTAAGCGAGAATCAGTTTCACACAAAAATAAAAAGTTCCCAGGCACAGAATTAAATTTTTAAAATTTATACTGTTTTTATACCAACAATTATCACTGCTATTGCCTACTTTGTTCTTACAGTTAGCCATATCTCTAGCCAACAACTATATGGAGTGCATATATAAATCCACATTAATTCAAATAAAGAGGTCATATAAAGAAAGCTGTCGAACAGAAATAAGAAATCATCTTCAAAATGCATTTATTTAACATCTTGTTATACATTAGCTGTGTAAGACACTGTAAATTATAGAATAGACTAAAGCCTTTGTCTTCTTGGAATTCTGAATCAAAGACATCAGAAGGGCTATGCAAAATGCTTAAAATTCACAGGCATTATGGAAAAATCAAATATTGGACAAAATAGGCGAGGCTTTTATATAATGTGAGGTGAAATGTTGATTCATTTAGGAGTGAATGAAAAAGTGGGTGTGTACATGATTAGGAAGAAACTCAAGTAGTAATCCATAAAAATTCAGTATCCTAGTTGGGCAAGGTGAAGGAAAAAGTGAGTTCTTGTCTGTTCCTGCTTCTTTAACAGGGGAGGCATGTTGGACTTAGAAGAAACCACAGAGTAAAAAGAAGGCATATTGATCTGTCGGTTTCAACGAAATACTTGAAGAAAATGCTTTAAGTAATCAAAAAATCAAACTGTATTACAATGAACATAAATATACCATGGAGTTGAACGCAAAGAGTTGCATGAATTTTAAAGAAACAGGACAAGGTTCAAAGAAAATGTAAGCTTTTTGTCTTGATTAATTGCTAATAATTCATGACCTCACCTCTTCAATCCACAACCCCATAATGGTTCATGTTTCCTATAGTCCATCATTTGGAGTATTTCTTCAACAAATGCAGAAAAAACATAAAATTTATTTGGGATGATTTTGAAGTAAGAAGTGACAGAAATGTTAATGCATAGTAGTTTTTGCTACTTGAAAATTGGCTAAGGCGGATACCTAGCCATGGGAACAGATGCAAGATCCTTCGTAAATGATGAGTGTGTCCCTAAGACAGTATTCACAAATGGAATGTCATATTACGGAAAATACGTCAAGACTCATTGTAAAGAAAAGCCATTTCATTATTCTTTAATTAACGGGAAGGAAACCCTTCAACTGATAGCAAGAGAACAGAAGATCTATTTCTATTCCTGGAGATGACTATGAATGAAATGGAAGAAATGTCAAGGCAAGGTACTAAGGAAGATGCCATTGAACATGCCAATGATCCATTTCAAAAGCAATTCCACAAAATGGCCCTTTAAGGCCATACGGAAATAATGAAAGACTAGACATGCTCCTTCTGCCTCATGGAGAAAGAGAGAGAACAGAAGTGGGGGCAGTGGGCAAGAGGTAGAGAACATACAGACAACTACTTTATGAAGCATATGGAAAGTATAGGCAACTGATATAGTCTTCAAAGAAGGAGACTAGTGAGAAGGATGAAGCTATCACTAAATATTAGAATCCCGGAGCCTCAAAATGTCTTGTCCCACTTTTCTCCTACTGGTTTAGGGGAAGAAGCACACTTAGAGAAAGGATGACATGTAATGTTAATAATAATAAAATAAATTAAACAAAGTACCATGAGAATTCCAAATAGGGACAGTTTAATTAACTGGATTTCTCTCAAGGATATTTGTATTTATAGACATTCCTACTGTTGTTGTTGTTAGCGCTGTCGAGTCAATTCCAACTCATGGCAACCCCATGAAATATTCCTATAGTATAAAGATTTTGTTCCTTTAACTCTTACATGACTCAATTATTTTTTCCTTTTAATTTTTTGTTGATATTGTGTCTTCAGTAGTAGAGAATGTGCTGAATCATTGAGTGTGTCTGAATTTTTGGTAGGTAATATGGTTTTTGTTTTATGCCTCCTTCCACACATCATACACTTGGAGTCCAGAGGCACATAAGTGTACCAAATAAGAAATTTCAAAATTCAAGTTTTTCCTACTAAAAATTCAATGATTTATCACCACCTCATACAATACCCTGTAAAAACAATAATTTGTGGCACATGCTTTTTTTTCCATTTCAAACTGTTATATAGGGTCCTGCCTGCTGGCAGCACATACTATCAGTGGGACAGTAGCTTCCCAATGAACCCCAGAGGTACAAAGAGTAAGTGGTAGCTATATATACCACTGGTCTTGAAAGGGGTAAAGAACTGTAACCACCACTGAACTGCTGGGGGGTATTGCTGGAGCAAAGGGTCACTGTTAACAATGCTTAACCATAAAGGTTGACTCTGCTCTCTTTTTTGAATCCATAAGCTTTCTAGTTTTATTTTCTATACTCGGTCCTCAGAAGCCAAAAGGGAAAAAAGCTCAGTAGTTTCCTCAAGGCAGAAGTTACCTCCTCTTCACTTAGGATCCTCAGTGTCTGAGCACATTGTAGGTAAGAAATGTTTTCTGAATTGAAGAAATCAAAAAGAAAAATGGAAAGCAAGCAGCAGTTCTGGTTCATAAATTTAATTAAGGCAAGGAAAGGAAACTTTAAGATCAATGAGAAGAAAACAGAAAGGGAAGGTGGAGAAAAGGAAAAAACGTGAGGAAACATTAAGAGGTCACAGAAAGGAAAGTTCTGAATGAGAAAAATAATGCATTTTTTTCTTTTAGGTACCATAAGTGCATTTTTAAAAAATGAAATGTGAGCTCCTCGAGAGGTGGTATATTCTGAATGACTGCTAATAATTCATGACAAATTAATGTAAAGGCAATAATAAATTTCTCTCTCATTTACACTTATGAAACTGACATAAGATATTAACTAATGACAATAAAAATCTTTAAGCTACTAATAATACAACATTGATGTGACAGAACATATAAATATTCATTATATATCTAGGATGCAGGGATATTTTCATTTGAAAACTTCAAGGTGAGGTTCCTGTTGGTAAGGGCCTTCTGGGCCCCTGTGGATCACTCTCTGAATATCCTTACTATGTGCATTTGAATTATGGTTGGAGAAGAATATTGAACATACCATGGACTGCCAAAAGAAGGAACAAATCTGTCTTGGAAGAAGTACAGCCAGAATGCTCCTTAGAAGCAAGGATGGTGAGTCACTGAATTGTACATGTAGAAACTTTTGAAATGGTATAAGTCTGGCTATGTATATTTTCACCAAAAAAAAGGTCCTCCAAGGTCGAGAAGGGACAGTGTTGACATGTCATGGGGTTGTTAACCAATGTCATAAAACAATATGTGTACTGACTGTTTAATGAGAAACTATTTGTTCTGTAAATCTTCATCTAAAGTACAATAACAAAAATTTAAAAAAAGAAAAAGAAGCAAGGATGGACTGCCAGAAGAACGAACAAATCTGTCTTGGAAGAAGTACAGCCAGAATGTTCATTAGAAGCAAGGATGGTGGCAAGACTCCATCTCACATACTTTGGACATGTTATCAGGAGGGATCAGTCCCTGGAGAAGGACATCATGCTTGGTAAAGTAGAGGGTCAGCAGAAAAGAGGAAGACTCTCAGTGAGATGGACTGACACAGTGGCTGCAACAGCGGGCTCAAACATAACAACTACTGTGAGGATGGCGCAGGACAGGGCAGTGTTTCATTCTGCTGTACATAGGGTCACTACAAGTCGGAACCGACACGACGGCATCTAACAACAACAATTTAAGACCAAATGAATCTGCATTTTCGATCTCTAAGGCTGCCTGTCCAGAACCAATGACCACTACCACTATCACTACCACCACCACCGTTTGACAAGCAACTAGAATATATAAGAATCTGTTGTATTTAAATTGACAGAGGCTCAGAAAGGTTGTATTGACATATTTTGTTCAGATCAAATTAAAATAAAATTTGAAGCTTATTATTGGCACACAAATGTGCAGATTCCTTGGTGTTCAAAACTAGACTATCTTTTATATCTCTAGTGTTAACCTAAGAAAATCATTTTAAAGTAGAACCAGGATTTAATGAATGAGCGAACATTTGATTTTACACATAAACTTTTGTGTGTATTTTTCTGAGGAGAGGAGTCATAGCTTCATGGGAAACAGAAACTTTCAAATCCTACCACTTCTGATGACGGCTAGTATGACTAAATATACCATTAAATCAACTGAGTAAATATATATCAGTCAGTCAGAGTCTCATGTGGATTTTATAACATCAGCCTCACTACACTTAATTCAATGCCTTTCATCTAGTAGGTTCTCAGTATGTATTTGCAATTGATAATGATGACCATGATCCAAGACATGATCTCATTTTCCAGACTGTGAACCCCTCTTCATTTTCAAGTTCTCCTCTAGGCCAGCAAGGTTTTTACTCTCTCTCATCATGGCAATAAACCTGTCATTAAGATCAAGTCAGACATAAAATCTTCCAAGGCTAGCACACAAATTCCTTCCCCTGCATGCAAGCTCGCCTCATTCTTGATCCTATCCTTGATGACAGGAAGGTCATCGTGTATATCATCTGTTCACTTGTAGACCAAATGGTCTACAAGGACAGGACATCTAAATTTTGCGAAGCTCATTTTGCAACCCACGGCCTAGTGGTGCTTAAGGCAGACATGACAAGGTTTTCTCCTTAACAGTGGGAGGAACAGACTTTTTCTTTTTTCTAAAGCAGGTTGTTACAGAATTTTAAAATGTGGGTCAAAAGAAGAAATACATAAAGCATTTAGAATAGACTAAGTCTCCAGCATACAACTTTTTATGAAGTTTCAAACATGTTTCTCTTCTTTTGGTTATAAAAAATATGTGCCTAAATATTTAAGCATTCTTTCTCCTAAGAATGAATCAGAATGTAACAATTTTACTAATACCTCTAAAAATACATCTTATTCATTTAAATAAGAAAACAAATAAAGCAACGAAAACTGTAACATAAACCAAGGAGTGTTTAAAATTTGGACCATATTATATACCATTCTTCTCACTGCATCAATAGCCAAGCTAACTCTGAGGTGTAAATGTAGGAAGATGATTTCTCATCTGAAATAAAATTTTAATAGAAAGTTTCAGTGTTTCTGATGCCTATATTTCAGCTTTTTATCATGTGCTATATATAGTTATTGTTGTTGTTTTTAGGTGCCATCGAGTCGGTTCCGACTCATCGCAACCCCATGTACAACAGAACAAAACACTGCCCGGATCTGCGCCATCCTCACAATCCTTGTTATGCTTGAGCCCACTGCTGCAGACACTGTGTCGATTCATCTCCTTAAGGGTCTTCCTCTTTTTCACTGACCCTCTACTTTACTAAGCATGCTGTCCTTCTCCAGGGACTGATCCCTCCTGATAACATGTCCAAACTATGTGAGACGTAGTTTCGCCATC
>NW_004443973.1:18919876-18920919 GCF_000243295.1 Trichechus manatus latirostris
CCTGGGCTGTTGTGCCCATTTAGTCTTGTTTTGTTTTATACGCCTGTCTAATCTTTGGCTGAAGGGTGAACCTCAGAAGTGACTTCATTACTGAGCTGTAAGGGTGTCCGGGGGCCATACTCTCGGGGTTTCTCCAGTCTCTGTCAGACCAGTTTAAGTCTGGTCTTTTTTCTGGCTCGGGGGAGGTTACAATTTTTTAGATGATTATTTTTGGCTTTATGTTAGAAACCTAAAGAAACAACTAAATTGGAATTAGCTCTGCTTAAAATAAAGAAGAGGCAAGAAATGATAGAGTTATTATTATATTTTTATAAGGGAAAAAAAAAACCCGAGGGCCCCTAAATTCATCACGCTCATAAAGTCTTTTTACAAAATTAATAAGAGAGAAAAAAAATCCTTTCTAACCCTCTCATATTATATTCAAATATATACTTTCAACTTCACCCAGAAAAAGACACTAAAACATACAGCTTACAAATATTTTATTGATTTGTGTATTCATTTATCCTTTACAAACTATAAAAATGATTTTTGTTGACCCTTCTCCTGAATTCTTCAGAACTGTAAATAACTGGAACTATATTTTCATTAAAATTGAGAGATTCATTCACTATAAGACAATTAAACTTACTTGAGTAGATTTCTTCTCTCTCATTTAGATTTCTGGGCCTTATCAGATTAGTAGTTGGAACGGAAGGACAAATATCTAAATGCATATGTATACCATATAATTTGGAGCAACTCCTTGTAAAGCAAATTTTTTAAAAAACTTTCAAGTTCTGAGCTTGAGAACTAGCGTCACTGAACATACTCTACCCTCAAAATTTCATTGGCTTTGAAAATGCGTACTTCCTTTTATAAATCCACATAGATCTTCTAGTCTATGACAATGTTGCATCTTAGCAACTTTTGGCAAACTATAAGTGTGCATCTGTGAAAACTTTGCATTCCTTCTGACTGAAAAACATTTGCAAGCTTGAAAGTGTAGATTTTAGTATGGATTTTCTTCGCTAATTTTTCCCATTTCTCTCTCTCAAATTCCC
>NW_004443973.1:18922626-18931019 GCF_000243295.1 Trichechus manatus latirostris
GCACTGAGAGTGAGAGGGAGAGATCGTATGGCTTGAGAAGGTGATAAACTTTTGAAATAGTCACTGACCACAGTCAAAGTGAAAGGATTAGTGAATGCTATTGAAGGACTAACTCCGATGGTTGTTCTTTGCTGACATCTAGGAGGTTCCAACTCATAGCAAGCCTATGTACAACAGACCGAAACACTGCCTGGTCCTGCGTCATCCTCAAAATCATTGCTATGCTTTAGCCCATTGTTGCAGACCCTGCGTCAATCCATCTCACTGAGGGTTTTCCTCTTTTTCCTGACCCTCTGCTTTACCAAGCATGATGTCCTTCTCCAAGGACTGGTCCCTCCTGATAACATGTACAAAGTTCGTGAGATGAAGTCTTGCCATCTTTGCTTCTAAGGAGCATTCTGGCTGTACTTCTTCCAAGACAGATTTGTTCATTCTTCTGGCAGTCCATGGTATATTCAATATTCTTCTCCAATCCAAAGGCATCAAATCTTCCTTATTCATTGTCCAACTTTCCCATGAATGTGAGGTGACTCAAAATACCATGGCTTGGGTCAGGTGAACCTTAGTCCTCAAAGTAATATGTTGCTTTTCAACACTTTAAGAGGTCTTTTGCATCAGATTTGCCCAATGCAATATGCTGTTTGATTTCTTGACTGCTGCTTCCATGGGTGTTTTTTGTATTTAATCTTTAAGGAAGCTGACTGCCACATCTTTCTCCCACAGAATGGATGGTGGGTTGGAACCACCAATCTTCCAGATAGCAGCCAAGCCCTTAACCACTGCACCACCAGGGCTCCTTGTGAGAAACACCAAAACCTGTTGCCGTCAAGTTGATTCCGACTCACAGTGACCCTATAGGATAGGAGAGAACTGCCCCATAGGTTTTCCAAGGCTAGAATTCTTAAGAAGTGGACTGCCACATCTTTCTCCCGCAGAGCAGCTGGTGAGTTCAAACCACCGACCCTTAAGTTAGCAGCCGAACGCTTAACCACTGTTCCACCAGGGCTCCTTTGTGAGAAACACAGTGCTCTGTAATTCCATTTCAGGCATTCTGGACTCCCACCCCACTGCATACCTCTTTACTTATCCAGATACTGTTTGCACATGGACCCCTTAGAAGTTTATATCATTCGATCATTTTCAAACCTACTTGTTTTTTTTAGGTCACTGGGGACATGATTTAATTCTCTAGTGAGCTTAATAAATAAGCTGAATATAGTGGAATCAAACGCCAAGTAGGCACTGTTCATCTTTGGTTCTTTTCATAAGTATTTGCACAATTATTTTCTACAGCATTAAATCTGCAGTTATAGCAAAAGAGAGACTTTTTTTCTTAGTATCTCATATTGGTTCCTACTTGTGTTGTACTTTAAGAGCTACTTTAATAAAAGGTTGGCTGGGTGTGGGTTGTAAAGGAGCAACACTCCTGTTGATATAAACTCTCGGTATTTTACGCTAATAAAAGCCATAATGTGAAAATATGGCTAATCCTCAAATAATTCACATTTGGCTTTAAAATTTCATTTCATGCCCTTTTAAAATTGAGCTTGTCTTTTTAATTACGTGTTGTTTTTATTAATAAGGAAACCCTGGTGGCATAGTGTTTAAGTGTTATGGCTGCTAACCAAAAGGTCGGCAAGTGCTCCTTGGAAACTCAATGGGGCAGTTCTACTGTGTCCTATAGGGTCGCTACAAGTCAGAATCGACTCAACGGCCGTGGGTTTTGGTTCTATTAATAATAAAATCAATTTCTTAGAAACATATTGGTTGGGAAATTTTTGAGAACAGGGACTGTATCTTATTCGTTTTGAAACAGCAAAAGCACTTAGCCAAGTACCGTGCTTATAAAAACCCATTGCCGTCAAGTTCGTTCTGATTCATAGCGACCCTATAGGGTTTCCAAGGAGTGGCTGGTAGATTTGAACTGCTGACCTTTTGGTTAGTAGCCAAACGCTTAACCACTGCGGTTCTAAATAAATTTTGAATTAATGAATACTGATGACTGAGGAACAGAAGAAGACACTGAAGAAAAGCCTGACCAAGAAAACCAAAACAAAAGATGATCAATATTTTCTCATTTAAAATTATGAAACTCTGATACTGGTTCTCACAATATAAAGAAGTCAGAAATCAAACTATTCCCTTTGAATGAATCATTTTAACCTACATTATAATTTTAACTTCTAAATGACTATTTTATATTAGTTTATTATCATAATAAACTGTTTTATAATGGGTAGACTTATTTGCTTTTTCTTTTCCAGTCTCATGACTTCAAAGAACTTAGAAAATATCCCCTTGTTCACTCATATCAATTGTCAGTTTTTTGTTTTCGTTTTTATTGTTTTTTTTTTTTTGAGGCCACACTACGCAACTTCTTTGTATTTAAGGAAAGGCAATCAAGGAATTTTGGAAAAATTGCTGATCAGCTATCCTTCTAAACTTGTGTGTATATGCTGTAAATTGTAGCCCAAGATACAAAAGAAATGGAAAATGTACTAAGTAAGTGTATCTTCCTTAACGAATCAAAAAGAAAATTTTACAGAGATGCCTAATATTTATTTTCATCAGCTAATAGTGCTACCACTTGGTTAAAGCAAATTTTAATAACTAGTGGTTCTCTACTAAGCCGTTACTTTCTTTTAATCAGCGCTAATTTAATTAAATTGTACATTTCTGGTATGAATGAATTTTTTAAAATCTTGAGGATACTTTGTTAAAAATAAGTATTTTAAGTAAGAGCAATTTTCTTGATTATTCAAGTACACATTAGCAATAACAATGTGGAAGAGTCACACAGCTGTATCATAGATCTTTAAAACATAAAAATAACAATTTATGAACTGCTAACCTTGAAATTTCACGAACTCTGGTATCTTCCTGAAGAATCTATGCCTCTGAAAACATTTTTTCAGTCTGTTAATATCTTCTTACTTTTTCCTTAAAAAAGAAAATATGTTTCAATATGTTACATAGGTTACATTTTCAAAGAGTAAAGCTGACTGCACAGTTGAAGTATAATGATTACATAGGGGAAAAATCACTGGGAATCTTGGACTATAAATAAGGTATTAAACACAGACTTGAATAATTACATGATTTGATGTCAATGGTTTTATATATGTATATATATACACATACACACACATATATGTATATATCTTAGTGCAGAAAGAATACTCTTCCTAGAAGAACATGCTAAATTTCTAATCATTCATGCATACTTTCATTCATTTACTCATCATTCAATTAACAAATATAACAATAAAGTTAAAGGCATATCCATTTTATTAACTAGCATTATACTAGATACAAACAGTTTTCTAATCTCAAGGTGATGCATGTCTTCAAGACATACAAAAATTCAGGAAAATCATCCAAAATGTTATAACTAGATAGTTTATGAAAAGGACTATGAATAAATTTTTTCTAAATGTTTAAAGAAAATTAACTACTTCTAAAATTAATTCCAACATTTATATATTCAGGTTTTAAGATAGATTAACTTAAGAGAAAGATTTAGATAAAACATTCTTTAAAATAAACATGCTGTAACAAAGGTCTTGATTTTTAAAATTAAAAAAAAAAGCATTGTCAGGGAGTCACTTCTGACTCATGGCAACCTCTTATGTGTCAGACCAGAACTGCACGCCATTGTCAGGGAGTCATTTCTGACTCATGGCAACCTCTTATGTGTCAGACCAGAACTGCACTCCACAGGGTTTTCAATGGTTGATTTTTTGGAAGTAGACTGCTAAGCCTTTCTTTCAAAGCTCCTCTGAGTGAACTCGAACTTCCAACCGTTTGATTAGCAACTGAGCATGTTAATGGTTTGCACCACTCAGGGGCTGTTCTTGAAAATTACAGTGCCATAATTCAAAATCATTGGTGCAATAATTTAGAGATGACGAAATCCTAGTAGTAATGCCACACTTTTTATTTTCCTGGACTAAAACACATATAATCACTTTTTCTAAAGTATTAATGAACTTTTCATTCCAGTATGTTAAGGAAAATCATTATGTCCATACAAAAATGTAAAAAAATTCCTGACAAATAAGGTAGAGAAAATTGTGAAATATGGGCTTATTAATTTTGTTTCCGCAGCAACCAGAAATCATCTATCACTCATCTCAGCCAATGACATCAGCTAGTCTAGAAATACTACAAATGGGTTACCTGAAAGAAGAAATAGCCTGAGCAAACAACTTACGTTGATATAGTTTGAGGAAGCTTAAAATGTCAAAAAATCTTTAGAAAAAATTGTCTCAGGAAGATTATATTTCCGAGGGCCTACTGCTCCCTTTAAACTTCGTGTGTATCTACGTACATATGCAGGGATAAAGATTTAGAACAAACTAGAAGATCTATGCTATTCACAACAATATCACAGTAATATCAACCTGTGGTTTGAATTATAGAGCTAATAGAGGTTGGTTATGAAGGCCAGTTTGGTTCTGCAGCACCCAGATTTGGCAGAAAACTTTAGAAATCTTGGAAACATTGATACAAATTTCAGTTTTAAATGTAATTTTCAATATTTTAAAACTCTGCTGAGGACCTTACACACTCAAACGATGACACACTGGAGACCAATAAAGCAATAACTCGCATTACCCATTGCACTCATTTTGAGGAATATTTCAGGCTATAGCTTTTCCTATCTTCTCTGTTAATTGATAAATATCCTAAGATTTCAAGACAAGCAATTAAAAACAAACAAGCAAGCAAGAACGCTAACAGAATTCTCACTGTTTGTAACCTATCCATTAAATAAAGACTTTTAAAAAATAATTTTCAATTGAAGCAAATTACTGAAATAAATTATGTCTATAAATCTCATTTATAATTTCAATTCCGATTTTCCTGTTAATGAAAATGAATACTATATTTATTTAAATGTCATTTTCATCTACTGAGGTATCATTTAAATTTCATCTTAAAAATAAAATAAAAAAGTTTTGTTGCTATAAAAAAGTGAGGAAAGTGCTATCTAGTTCAACCTCCCTATTTTACAAGATAAGAAAATAAACTAGCCTATATTTATGTCATACAGCTAAATCTAAAGGAAGAGATTAAGTTTTTTTGACTACCAACTCTTAAAATTGAAAATAAGAAACACTTGTATTTTACAACCAAATAAATAAAAGACTCTCTTTAGGTATTTAATAAATTCAATTGAGAAAAGCAAAAATATTGAGTCCTCTAATGAGCTAAATTTATATACCTGTACCTAAGAAACACACTGACCAACCCTTGGGGACGAAAAAAAGAGACTAAAATTCTGACTTGTTTGAAGGTCAAGGAAATAAAAATATATTTGATGGACAATAATGATCCCAACTAAGCCCCATGGAGCCTCAGGGAGAGGGCTGACCACAGACGAAGAAGGAATCTAGAGGAACAAATCACAACAAGTGCCAAGGTCAATTACTGGGTATCACTGTTAGCTTGGGTAAGCTGATGCTATCCATTTCTAGTTCAGCTTCTTGGTTCTGTGGGTGTGGCTTGGCGACAATGGCATTGTGAGACTGTGTGAGGAAATGTATGTGTGCACATATGTGAGAGAGAGAGAATTTAAAGAGTTGTGCTAAGATCTACACCACTCACTCTGACTAATGTTCCTCTGAAAGATCTAAGAGCTGCTGTTCTCCTTTGCAAGCCTGCTCAGTGCATCAGTGGTTGTCTACATGAGATCAGAAGGAACTGCCATTTTGCCTAGAATCCTTTCTTTATGAGGTCATCAAGACCTAGATGGGATAACCCCAGCACAGCCTGTTATATACTACATGAGTAGGCACTTGGTCCTATGGGTGGCTGTAGCAGTGACAAATGACACCTGGGGCTGATTTGTGGATAAATATAACCAGCCTAGACAGTATGAAAAATATTTGAAGAGGGTAAAATTTATAGATGACTGGAGTTCTCTCCGTAAGCAGGTGGGGCCTAGAAATATGTAAACTAATGTAATCTCATTTGATCTCACAAAATGATGAAGCTACAGAAATAAGAAAGTTGTAGTGTTTGCAATGGATAGAAGGGTCAAGAATATTTTTCTCCCTCTTCCTGAAAACAGATGTTCAAAGAGTTATAGCTGAAATTCCAACAGTATGATATTTAACATAGCACTGGCTTCTGCCTTTTCTGTGCTCATCGAAAGATTCTCATTGTGAAACATCTGACTCTCAAGAATTCTTTGAAAAAGAAAATTGACATACACCTATATTATTATCTAGAAATGGTTTGTGTGCACCTAACACCTACAGCTCACATCTAGTCTTTTCTAACATCTAGGGTTCAGTTGAGAACCAGTGTTTTACTCTGGTCATGTTTATCCACAATATTGCAGGGATAGAGGGAAAGGAGACCACTCTTCCTTGTCCCAGGGTCCTTGGCTTCCTGGTTGTCTATGGGCATTACTGTGAATCATCCTACAAATCATAGCAGCCATCAGAGTGGCAAGGATCAAGGTGCTCTCCCACATTTGTCAACATTTTGTCTACAGGGCACCTTAAGTAGGTCAGTGAGGCATACAGCTCTTGACAGCATGCTTTAGTCAGTAGCCAAGCTAGCTTTCCCTGAGGTCACTGAAGGTTGCATCTCAGTGGTAACCATAACTGAACTATAAAATCAGCTTGTGTTACTTTTATGCATGATTCAGTGATTAACTATAATGAAATATAACTTGTTTAAAATAGTCTCATACTGTTCCTGACTTAAAAAATCTTTTTTTTTTTTTTTTTTGGCAAATGCTAGGATTTTGAGAATAGACATGTTTCTCCCAGAATCATAGAAATTGAGACCCCCTAAGAAAACTACTTTGGCATGCCTGGAAGCCTGGCTCATAGCACAGTTAAAATTTTGATCTATGAACATAAGTGGAGAAATGTTAATTTGCTGTGTGGTGTTTCTAAGGTGAGAATATAAGATTTAAATGTTCAGCGCAACAGTTTAATTGCATTAGCAATTGCATCTCAAAATATACCCAGCAAAAGCATCAGTCACTCTGAAGGACAGTTTCTTGACAGAGACAAAGGACCTAGGGCAAAAGAATCTATCAGGAGAAACCAATCTGCCATGTAGAGTTTGACCCTGTCTTTTTAAGCGAAGAAAACCCCACTAACAGCCACATGGATTCCATTTACAATTACTTTTTAAATAAAAATACCATCCCAATTTTGCACTTTCACACAGATGCTGAAGTCAACAATCAAAAAATATACACAGCCTTTAATCCACTCTTTTATTAAATAACAAAACTACATTTCCAATTTTTCCGAACATGTATTGAAATGTAAGGAAGTAATTTCACATAACAACAACACAAGAAAGTTTTTAAAATGATTGCACTGAGTCCCACTATTTCAATATAGGGGATAAGGGGTATCATAACAAATTGAATCAGCCCTAATTAGATTAGGTGGTCATCATGGGTTTCTTTCACTTGATCTCACATGCTATTTTATATCCGTTCAGAAGTCTCTCTTTAAAGGCACAAAAAGAGATATAACTACAATTACTGGGCATTTGGAAGAATTATAAAATAATCTAGGTAAAAATTTAGGCACAAATTTGAAAACCTAGGGAAACATAATTTCCCAGAAAAATATAAACTGCCAAAATTGACCCATGAAGAAATGAAAAATTTGACTTGACAGTTTACTATACAAGAATTAAAAAGGTGTTTCAAATTCTATCATTGCAATGGGCAACAGCATCAGAAGGGTGTAGGAAAGCAAAGGTCTCCAAACGATTTAGATCATACTCCCCCTCAATAAAAAAGCTTCTTGACCTATACAAATTTTTCACCCACCTCACTCAAGTTCTCACTTCCCCACCTACCTAATTCAGTGTCCATTATTCATCATGGTAATCTCTCCCTTGTATATCACTCATCCACAAGGCCTTTCTCTCTCTTATTCAAACTAGCGTGACAAAGACACCTGGTTAAACTCAGCTCTGTTCCCACTATAAACCTGCCCCTTGTAGCCAAACAGTTGATTGTGACTAGAGAAAAATGTAGGATAATGCTATTACTGGCATAACTTTTGATTTATAACCATAATCTTCAAGTTGGTCCCCAGTAGTGCATTTTGATCTTACACATTTCCCTTGTTAACTCAAGTTTCAACTCTTTAACACTAATATTTAGCATTTTTGCTTATTTAAACTCTCCAGGATTCCTTCTCATCTCACTCCCAGCTTATGACCTTGCTTCTAAGAAAGTCGAAAGAACTGCAATTGTTTCTTCCGCTTCCTACTACCATACCTCTATACCCTTGACATTTGTAGCCATCTGCCTTTAATCCTGTTATAAAGAGAAACTGTTTCCAAAAAGGAAAACACCCATCATAACAATTAGATACCACAGACTGCTTAATTTAGTAAAAATT
>NW_004443973.1:18932447-18934085 GCF_000243295.1 Trichechus manatus latirostris
TGACTCATAGCCACCGTATAGGACAGAGTAGAACTGCCCCATAGGGTTTCCAAGGAGAGGCTGGTGGATTTGAACTGCAGACCTTTTGGTTAGCAGCTGAGCTCTTAACCACTGCACCACCAGGGCTCTGTACCTTAATTGTATCCAACAATCTTAATTAATTTCTATGCAATTAATTAGCCTAGCATTTCAGTTGATCCATTTAATGTTTAAGATGACAGAAAACATTGATCAATTAAGTAATACCCTTCTTAGTAAAAAGCCATGAACATACCAATCCAAAATAAACTTATTTAGGACCTAGGGCATGGAGTAAAGAATTCAACTTTACCCAAAGAATATGGTCTTTGTCCTTGGTTCCTGAGAGATAACCTCTAAAACCTTGGGATTTCCTCAGCCATTGAAATGTCTTTGATGAGGCCTCCAGACCACAAATGAGGGTTTCTGCTAATGAGGTGATTCAGCTGGGGGCTAGTCTGGCCAGAAAGAATATTGCATGATTCCAGCCCAAGCTTAGGGGAGGTTGGGTGATTCAGTCAATCATGAGTACATTATGAGGACCCAATAAAGGCTCTGGACATAGAAGCTCCAGGGGCTTCCTGGTGGGTGAAAGACACCATGCATGTGGGAGAGTATCTCATCCCTTTTTGGGACACAGAAGCTCTGCCTTAGGAACCTTCCAGACTCCACGCTATGCATGTCTTCATTTGTATTATTTTTGCTATAATAAAACTGTAATACTAAGTATAGGGCTTTCCATGAGTTCCATGAATCTTTCTAACAAATTATCTAACCCAAGTGAGTATTTGTAGCCAGCAGGTCAGAACTGATGTGTACTGGGGACTCCCAACTTGTGGCTGACGTCTGATCTTGGGCAGACTTGGCAGTCTGAAGGACTATGCCCTTACTTGTGAGATCTAACCTAGCTCTGGGTGGCTAGGGTGAGAGGAAGAAGTGCTGCAAATGCAGCTGGTACCAGCCAGGGAGAGTGGAAGGGAACAGAATTGAACTGATCCTTAAGAGTTTGGTGTCAGAGAAGTGTGACTTGACTTTCCCACTCACAGGGTTATGAGAATCAAATGAAATAATGTTTTTAAAGCATCTAGCATGATGCCTGTCAAATTATAAAATGCTCAGTAAAACTTACTATTATGATTATTACCATTAGGCAATGTGGGGGGAAATATAGGATGCAGCCCTTGCCATCAAGGAGCTTAGAATGATTATAATTATAAATTTTCATTATTCCCATGTTCTGCTGCAAAGCTAGTGTATACTAAAAAAGTGAGAGCTATTCTGTTGAAAATTACAAAATTTACGTAGGCTGTGTTTATCCTTTCTAGATTCCATTCATTCTTTAATTTTTCTTCGAAAACATTTATCTCATATTGAAGGGAATTTTTAAATATTCATGCTTCTTTATTAGTATCTATAAATCACTTGGTCAAGTTTACTCCCTAGGTTTTTTTTTTAAGTAGTCTCTTTAGCTTGTGCATAGTTTTTAAGAATCTAGGCCAAATCTATGATACATATATGTCTTATGTAGTCATGATATTAGTATAGCATTTAATTATTAAAAAAGAGTTGCCATCGAGTTGATTCCAGTTCATAGAAACCCCATATATGTCAGAATAGAAC
>NW_004443973.1:18936137-18937075 GCF_000243295.1 Trichechus manatus latirostris
AATAGCAACACCATTGGAAGAGCGTAGTCGATGTCACTGAACTGTGCATGTAGAAATTTTTGAAATGGTGTATCTTTGGCTATGTGTATTTTCACCAAAACAAAAAGGTCGAGAAGGGAGAGGGTTGACATGTTGTGGGGTTGTTAACCAATGTCATAAAACAATATGTGTACTTACTACTGTTTCTTGAGAAACTATTTGTTCTGTAAGCCTTCACCTGAAGTACAATAAAATTAAAAAAACGATTTAAAGTATATCAATTTTCAAAAATTTAGAAATTGTAGGCATTAGTGCACATTTCAAGATGAAATATAAATATACTAAATTTTGAATCATGAGAAGTAATTTGATTAATTTGTTTAAAAACTAAAATTTGTTCATTTCTTGTCTAATGAAATTTCCACCTACGTTTTCATCCAACCATGGCATAAAAACATATGACACTGCATACAATTCAGGACTCCACAATGTCACAGGGAGTAATAAAAAAAGAGAACAATGGGACCCACCACTGTATTTCAGTTAGTAATATTTAGTACTTTTATCACTCTCTCTAGCAATCTTCACTAGCTTTCAAGGTGCTTTGGAAACTGTTTTAATAGATTTTGGGTTTGGGGGGAGGGTTGTATTGCAGATATTCACTAAGGATCTTAGTTCATTATATAAATCAAGTTCCACTGGATTTCCATTCAAATTCCTAGAACTGAAAATTATATAAATCAATCAAATTTATTACATAAATAAATGATCCATTATTACATTTTTGAAATAGGATAAAAACAAATACAGCAAACTGAGAGTCCATTTTAATTTTAACTCACTGCAAATACTTTCCTACCTGAAAATTCAGTATCATTAAAAGAAAACATCTTCCCAATTTTCATGTGTTGGTCTTTGGTTGAAAAGAAAATACTGATTTTTTCTATGTTTATTATGAT
>NW_004443973.1:18938668-18939826 GCF_000243295.1 Trichechus manatus latirostris
AATTCTCTGCCCACTATTTCATTTAGTTCATTGAATTTGCTTATAAACTCATCACTGGCACTATCCTACAGCCAGGAAATGCTAGCACTTTCATCAGAAACCAACTGGGGGAAAAAGGGGCAACAAGAGATAAGAAGGCAATTGTCTTTACTAAAAGATGGACTCTTTCTAAGAGGACCTGGCATAAAAGATACAGCTATGCCTTTCAGTTGATGATTTGGGTCTCTCTACTTACTAGTTTAGAGTCCCTAGGTGGTGCAAACAATTAACATGTCTGGCTGCTAACTGAAAGGTTGGAAGTTCAAGTCCAACCAGAGGCACCTTGGAAGAAGGGCCCGGTGATTTACTTCCAAAAAGTCAGCAGTTGAAAACCCTATTGAGCACAGTTCTATTCTGACACATATGGAGGTGCCATGAATTGGAATCAACTCCACAGCAACTGGTTTACTTAGTAGTTAGGGATGTTACTGAACCATCAGAGAGCTGCATGGTAGAATAGAAAAATGGATTCTAGGAATCTACATTAAAGTCCTCTGCCACCAGCTAACATTTTGATTCTTGTCAAGCTACTCTCCCGGGCTTCCGTCTCCACATTTGTAAAATAAGGAAGTTAGGCTAGATGTTCTCAAAGGTCCTTCCAGTTCTAACATTCTTTGAATTTAAAACGAGGTTTGATTCTCTACTATTGCTTTTGTCCTGCCCTGTTATATGCAGACCATTAGGTTCCCTCAAAGAAACTAAAATGGGTTTTTCCCCTCAATTCCCCCAACTTTGTAAAACAATTAATAAGGTTTTGTATTTGAAATCAGGCTAAAAGGAGTCTTATCCCCACATAACAGTAATTCCCCACTAGGTCACATTTTCCATCTACTCCTCTTTACCCCTTTTCTCCACTATTTATCCCAAAGCATGGTTCTGATCAAGCATTCAACTACAAGCTGTTCAATAATGCATATCATCAACTCCCTTGCAAAGAAGTTCCCCTCAAAACCCTCAAAAATTCACAAGGAAAAGTACATAACAGCACTGCTGGAAAAAACTAATCAAACTTTGCAGCTGCTTTCTTTAATAGCCTAAGACATCCCCTCTGGCCAGAGTGGATATGCTGTCTCCTCCTCCACGGAATCTAGCAATGGCAACAAAACAAAACAGTTATGG
>NW_004443973.1:18945086-18947623 GCF_000243295.1 Trichechus manatus latirostris
AAGCGTTGAAACATTTGACCACTGACTGCGCAGTCAAGGTCTCAAAGTCATTTTTGGAGGCTGCAATTTTTGAACCACACAAACCAGATAATCATATCCATGAAGAAATTCTTCTCTCCATAATGCTCAAGCTCACTGAGAACAATTCTATCATGATCCATTGTTATTCGTACTCACATTCTGACAACAGTATCTTACATGAAAAAGTCAAAATTAGGAATGTGGAATAAGAGTGCTGCATAAGGGACTATAGTTCCGTGTTTGGAAACATCAAAACAGAAGTCAAATACGTTTATTTGATTTGTTCTAGTAAATCTTGTACCGTCAGTGACAGAGCCAGAGATCAGAATGAAATAGATCACTCACTGGCATGCTGTCATACCCAGAGCATACTGATTAGGGCATGTCTATCTTGCTTGGGAATTCTTTTTTCTCAGGTACAAAGGCATCTACTTTCCTGGGGCTCTTTGTCCGTCAAAAATCAAATTGGTTGCTAGGAAAGGCTATACCTGCAGAATTTAGATGCCTTATCATGTTTCCAGTCAATTCAGCACAGCTACAGGGAATACTTGTGTCCTATGCCAAGGAGGGTGGCTGAATAGATTTTATACAATGTGAACCACAATCCCTAAATCCTTTGCCAGATCAAACACTAATCTAAGTCTCTTCACTCTCATGACTTTCACATAGTCAGGGAAAGCCAGTCAGAGGTAGCAGACTGCATCTTAATTTTGTTAATGTTACTTTAGATGAGTCATTAAAGCTGTAGAATAACAATTTCTTCTTAGCTGTAGAGTGACGGTTAAGGTGATTAGGGGTTGCAAACACAAATCCCTACAGTGGCAGGTTACCTCAGTGAATAAAGAGGATCAGACACAGTAAAATTATGAAGCCATCTTAGTCCTCTCTTTTGTTTTTCTACTGTTATTTGTAAAATAAAAAAAAAAAAAAATTGCCATGGAGTCAATTCCAGCTCAAGATGACCCTATGTGTGTCAGAGTAGAACTGTGCTCCATAGAGTTTTCAATGTTATGATCTTTCAGAAGTAAATCTTCAGACGTTTCTTCCAAGGTGCTTCTGGGTGGATTCAAACCGTCAACCTTTCAGTTTGTAGCCGAGTGCCTAACTGCACCATCCAAGGATTCCATTTGTAACACAGGTACCAAGAAATACTCTCTATCCTAAGGAAAATAATAGCACAAGCACAATAATAAATGGCAAATGACAGTTTGGGCCCCCAGTCAAGGAGTCAGTAGGCAGTAAGTAGTGTGAACTGTGGTAAACTAGAGACAGGCCAAAGGGAGAAGCTGTTACTCAGGTCCTGGTCATTTTGGCACTGCGCTTTCACAGCTTCCTCTAAAATCTGGCCAGTACCCCATTCATATCCAGAAGTAATCATTTACACCCTTGGGTTTCACATTTCCCATCCTCCTTCCCCTTATTCTGTTTATAAAGTTAAAGAAGCAATTTTCAGATTGCATTTAAATTATTTAAATTCTGAGTTGGATTGGCTCTACTAGATCGTTGAAGACTTGATTAAATCTGTGACTTGGAGGTGTTAACAGACTAGGTAGTCAAAATATTCTCTTCTCCATCAGTCCAACACATTTCCTGAAATGCCTTTCACTACAGATGCATCAGTTGAGGGAACAAACTTATTCTTACAAATGATACCTGCAAAAGATACACTACCAGGGAAAGGTGACATCTTAAGCCATCAAACCTCAACATAACAGTTCTATCCATGCCCATCTGGTAGTCAGGAACAAGGTTTAACTAGAGTGACTTAAAAAAAAAGGTAGCAACCCTAGGAACTGGTGACTCTCCTTGTTCCCTTACTGACTTCATGGCGTCCCTTGATTTTAGTAGCTGTACTTCTTTGAGGCATATTTATTCCAGGTCTCTCTGCCAACTGGCTTTCTCTGTTTCTGTGTTTTCTTCTTCCTCATACCCCTAGCTGGCACAGAGTTTTGGCTTCTGACAGACTTGCCTCTATTTCCTTGTATCCTGTCAGCCTCAACCCTGAACACCAACTGACACATTCTTTCATCATCTTTCAGTTCAAATTGTTGAGAAAGGGAATCTTGAGTGCCTTCATTCAGCCATTTATGCCATTCTATAGAAAAGAGATCCATTTGTCGGCTCTTTGTTTAGGGGTCATTTATTATTTATTGAATAAACATTTACTGAGCTTCTATCATGTGCCAGGTACTATTGTAGGTGCTTTGGGAATGGTAAAACATCAACATAGAAAGAAAAATTCTTTACTCTAATGGTGTTGTTGGGGGAAGAGGTAGATAAACAGTAAACATAAGTAAATAAAATATATAATGTGTCAGATGGAGGCAAATGTTATGGAGAAAAATAAGCAGTTAAAATGGTGTAGGGAATATGGGGTGGGTACAAAGAGAATATTCAACTTATAATTAGTATGCCTATTACAAAGAAAGGTAATCCAACCAAATTTGGGAATTACTGAACAATATCATTAATATTACACATGAGTAAAATTTTGCTGAAGATCATTCGAAAGTGGC
>NW_004443973.1:18948631-18950301 GCF_000243295.1 Trichechus manatus latirostris
GTCCCTGGAAAAGGACATCATGCTTGGTAAAGTAGAGGGTCAGCAAAAAAGAGAAAGACCCTCAATGAGATGGACTGACACAGAGGCTGCAACAATGGACTCAAGCATAACAACGATTGTGAGGATGGTGAAGGACTGGTCAGTGTTCGTTCTGTTGTTCATAAGGCCACTATGGGTAGGAACCCACTCGATGGCACCTAATAACAACAACAACAAGCTAATGTAGCAGTGAGAAGGTGCGGGACATGGAGGAGGAGCTGGCTATTTGGATATCTGGGGGAAGAACATTCCAGGCAGGAAAAATGGTGTGTGCCAAGGTTAGACAGGTATCCAGGGGCTAGACTGTGTAAAGGTTAGTAGGCTACTGTGAGGACTTGGGTGAGTTGGAAGCCCCTAGAGGGTTTGAGTAGTGGAGTGTCATTATTTGACATATTTTAAAAGAACCACTCATTAGTTTGTTACCATATAAGAAAACAGAGATGCTAAAACAGTGAAACTGTAGATTTGATGGGTGTCATGGATTGAATTGTGTCCCCCAAAAATGTGTATATCAATTTGGCTAGGCCGTGATTCCCAGGGTTGTGTGGTTGTCCTCCATTTTATGATTTTAATTTTACATTAAAGAGGATTAGGGTGGTATTGCAACACCACCCTAACCCAGGTCACATCCCTGATCCAATGTAAAGGGAGTTTCCCTGGGGTGTGGCCTGCACCACCTTTTATCTCTGGGAACCTCATACCACCAAGAAGACAGTGCCAGGAGCAGAGCGTGTCCTTTGGACCTGAGGTTCCTGCACAGAGAAGCTCCCAGACCAAGGGAAGATTGATGACATGGACCTTCCTCCAGAGCTGACAGAGAAAGCCTTCCCCTGGAGCTGATGCCCTGAATTTGGGCTTGAAGCCTTCCCTTGGAGCTGATGCCCTGAATAAATTTCTCTTTGTTAAAGCCATCCACTTGTGATATTTCTACTAGAGCAGCACTAGATAACCAAGACAATGGGAGAAAGGAACGGTCTAGAATTAAGGAAGATACCTAGGGTGTAGTGACTCACATGAACAGGTAAAGTTAGAAGACCTGACAAGTCAGAGCCTTGGAGAAGTCAATAGTGTCTTTAGGACTGAAAGAAGTTAGAACGGGAGGGGAGGGAAACTGCTTCCTAGAGCAATGTGGTTACTTACTTTTACCTAGAACCATCTAGATTTTCCAATTAGTTGATGGTGGTGAAGGCCGCTTAACTTGCTATATGTCAAACAGGACAAATTCTGGGACATTATGCCACTTTGTGGTGCTGCTTTGGCAAATCAAATTAACACTGAAAAAATAAAATTGATCACTCTAAAGGAGTACTTATTTTAATTTGGTAAAGAAAATGCAATACTTAGATGGTGAGCATTATCAGGTATGTACTTGTTGATAGAGGCAGAGTTAAGATTTTACTCATCATCCTTTCTAAAGTTATTTTATTCAAGATTTAAAAAATAAACAAATATATGACTACTACCTCCTGCTGCAGGGATTAGAGGACTCTGCCTCAGGATTTGAAAGCCAGGCAGTCTCCCGCTAATTTGGTGACCAAATAGAACCTTTCTTTGGTTAAACAGACTCTTTTATCTTCAAGTGACTTGTGGCACTTTTAGAAGTATTGCAGAAAAGTTCCTAAGGACTGAGA
>NW_004443973.1:18974116-18993012 GCF_000243295.1 Trichechus manatus latirostris
AGTATATGGCTGATGTAATATTGCATGAGCAAATTCTCAGTCCCACACCCCCTAAAAAAAAAAAAAAATCACTGTCCCTCTCTTCCTGTTTCTTCAAAGGTAAAAAATGAGGGATCCAGGAAAGAATGATCTCTAAGCTAATCTTATGATTCTAGGATAAATGCAAGACTAAAATACTCAAAAGGGAATACTTGAAATAAAATAAGTATTTACCAAAGGGCTTTTTTTTTTTTTTTCTAAATTTTATTTATTTTGTTGTTGTTGGGAATAAACACAGCAAAACATACACTAATTCGGCAGTTTCTACATGTACAATTTAGTGACATTGATCACATTCTTCGAGATGTGCAACCATTCTCACTGAATTGCTCCTCCCTCATTAACATAAACTCACTGCCTCCTAAAATCCCTATCTAATCTTTTGAGTTGCTATTGTCAACTTGATTCTATATAGATAGTTCTTAAAAGAGCACAATGCTCAAGGCAGGCCTTTTTTACTAGTTAAGCTAAACTATTGTTTGGTTTTAAGAAGACTTCAGGGCATATTTTTGGTGTAAGGGTAACGATTATTACCAAAGAGCTTTATAGTAAATATTGTTTAAAGATATAAAAATTTGCATAAAAAAGTATTTTAGGTGGTGACTGGTGGTTTTTAAAGCTATGCCATTTTTAGGAATTTTCATGTGAGTCAGGAAAAAGAGAGAAATGTGTTGTGGGCGACACCCTTTCTTCTTTCTTAAAGGTAGTATCTTTAGCTCTTAATCTAACTAAAATGCAGGGGTTCTCAGGAAATAAATTTCCTGGCTACTATCTACCTTTTTGACTATGAGACTAAAATGAATGAGAAGGCTGAATCTCATGTCAAAGTGCTTTTCTTGCTAATGGTGATCCTTAGAATTAGCATTGACATTTGTCAAGGTCCTCATAACCTTGAACTAAAATGCCTGAAAGGTTATATTGAGTCTGTATTTTCAGAATATTCACATTCAGTCATTTTTAGGTCTATTTAGTCTATCAAAATAGCTGATTTCTAAACAACTGAGAAATTGAATGATATGCCCAACTAATTAATTGAGATATATGGGATATTCAAATTTGATTATTAGCTTGATAATCTAATCCATTCCTTGCTCCCTGATTTACAAAATATAATTAAGAAGCAATAAATATACTGCTTTGGATCAATACCTTCTCTACCTAAAAAGGCCCTATATGAAATTCCACCCATTGCCCTCGAGTCGATTCTGACTCATAGCGACCCTATAGGACAGAGTAGAACTGCTCTACAGGGTTTCCAAGGAGTGGCTGGTGGAGACGAACTGCTGACCTTTTGGTTAGCAGCCGAGCTCTTAACCACTGCACCACCAGGGCTCCTATATTAAACTACCAGGTATTAAATATATATTAAGTCAAGAACAACATCTGATCAATAATATTTTTAAGTTATGGACTACCATAGTACAAACATTAATGCAATTTTTCATTTGCCTGAATTACTTTAAGCACATAGTACAATCTGGACAGTGTGAAACCTGACCCAAGCTTTCTTCGCCTAGTGTTGTTTCCATGTCTTGTAAATCCCACGCCTCCATTTCCAGCAATCTGGGGTTATTTGCCAAACTGGCATAGTTCCATCACATATGTAAAGTTGTATACCTGTATCTGAAGGGAAGCTATTAAATACTTCATTTTCCTGAATACATTTTGAGAGACCTAAGAGGCCAATATAAACTCATCTATGAATCTAGCAAGCTACTTTTAGCAAATAGAGACAGATGCATGAAGCCACAAATAGATATTACCACTAAAATGTATTTTTAAATTATCCGTAGTTTAAAGGAAGAAGATGCAATGCATAGTTTTCAGGAACCTGCAAGTATGTGATAAATTTGATAGTGCTTGAAATAGGGGTTGTTTGTACAGGTCACATAATCCATTTACTAATCCATCTGATTTGTTGTTAGTATGCTCTTTAATGTCATCTGTGTCTGTGTTGAAAGTACTGCCACTAAAAATGCTTTACTCATGTGAATTGATAAAAACTCAGTACTTCCCACTGTCCCAACTCTTCTTGAAAAATACTGTACTGACAGACTAAATTAATGTAAATAACGTATTGGCTAGACATTAAATATTTTAAAACATGGTTTAAGCGTATGGTGCTTTATTTGCTACATTGCTAACAATAAATCTCATAAAGTTAACACTATGAAAGTAAAGTATTGTATGTCAAAAACATGTAAATGAATGGTAAAAGAAAAAAAATAGGAATCTCACCTGAATTATAACAAAAATATTAGGAAAGATGTAACAGCATTATGGTGATTTTCCTCTCAACAAATAGCGGAAAGAGAAAAAAAATTGTGCGTGGGATGACAGTGCTGTCTTTAAAGTATACAATTCTTTAATAAAAATGTTTTAATTTAAGAAATTGCCTACAGTAAAATACAATGATGGTTGTGATTGTTTTCTTCTTTCTTATAGAGAAAATCCACATAAAATGAATGTTTTATTTTCAAAAAAAGCAAAAATGTCTCAAATACAGCAAAAAGTATACATGTGCATTTATAATAATTCTTACTGAATTTCAAATAAAATCCCTTATTAAAATAAAGAGTTTTTTAGGTGTTGCAGTGAATAATTTTTTCTGTATTAGATTGCACAGGTAAGGAAATGACTGAGTCAATGAAACACGGTGTGGACATTTAGCTTAAAAATACCCTTAATCTCAAATATCAAAATACATGTTTAATAGTCCTCACTACCCAATATAGCCTGAAAATATACCTCAAGCTTTTCTTTTGGTGATAAAAGTGGCTTTAATGTTTCTTAATTTCTTGCCTTACCCAGCATATTATTAACCACTACAAATATAAAGAGAAAGGGACAGAAAGTATTGTGCAAAAGGGGACAAAGTTGTGTAAATATAGTGGTCTCTATTAAAAACTTGCATTTAAATGTTAGCACCAAAGAAAAAACAAATGGTCTTGCCTTGCCAACTCTCACAGAGTAAATATACATGGTTTTCATTTGCCTTGTTTCATCCTTCACTTGGATAGGAACCTCTTAAATGTTTTCTTTCGTATGTTTTTTTCTCTCCTGCCTCTACTCCAGCACACACACACACTCTCTTTTTCCTATATACTCTGCAGTAAAAGCTACCATAATTATCTCATTTTTATAAGACTTGGCAGACGTCTGCCAGTGGCTGATAGGAAATGCTGATTGAGAAAGGGTTTATCTACTTTTCATCCAAAATATGTGAACCATTAAGGAAATTATAAAAAGCAGCAACAATGTACTCTGCTTTTATTCAGAACCTTTCCCTTAGCGATTATTAAAAGGAGGATATTTTTAGCCAAAGAAAGCAAAATGCATCTGCAGCAGCTGGTTTCCAAGGAAACAGAATAATTTAAAACCATGTGGAACTCTGCTCTCTAATTTTCATCAATTCGCCTTCATTCCTGGAGGTAGCTTATTCAGAATTCGTAATTTAAAAAAATATATAACTGCATTGTATTATTTCCTCTAACACATTTCAGAAGGTGAATGTGGCCTTATATATCACTTTAAAATTCAATCAAGAAGTCTGGATTAATTTTAACTGTCATTTTATTTTAAAAACCAAGATCAGAAAAATGCATCAATAATTAGAAACAAGGCCAAATTTTAGAATTATATAATGATTTCTGAAATACAGAAACACTTCAAAATTGATCATGCAAGAGTATTTACTATGGTCAACAGGACACTGAGGTGTGTAAAGATGCTACTAAGTATATTCAGTACATTTAGGAAGTTTAATGTAGTTCTCCATTCATTTAGTTGGTCTTGATCCAATATTCAGTAGTTTTCTCCCCCTCCTCTTTTTTTGATTTTGTAAGAACCATTGTGTTTTTGTCTTCTGATTCAAAGACAAAAATCCATCTCAAACAAAATAAAAAAACAAAAACATGACAAAAAAAATCCTTAGGAATTATACATGGTCATTTCTATTGAAAGAAGTATGAAAAATGTAAATGAACAGATCACACCATTAAAAGACCTTTATTTTATTATGAAATCAACAGGTATTAGTTGATTGCCAATGTGCCCAAATTAGTAATAATCTTTATTAAAAGAAGAGAGATTCTAGTGACGTTCTTCCACCTTTAAATTACCCATACTTATGAATTAAAATAACTACAGAATAAATGGTTTGTAGTAAAATTACTTTCCATGTGTTTAGTATCTGTGTGTCATTTATTCTACATATTTAGAACTCTCCCTTATATTCCCTAAGGGAAAATAAAAGACAGTATTAGGAGATATAAGCAACTGGTAAAGTAAAATTTTAACTTTCGAGCTGTTAAAAAAAATATTGCCCTAGGCATATTAGCAACAAAATAGATACCGTGATGGAATTCCTATCTAGATAGAATTTGATTGATAAATGAAGCTATCAATGAAACTTGCCTATTGAAATGCTGTTTTGTTTTGTTTTTTTTACAGCAATGTTTAATCCTTTACAATCAGGTTTCTGAGCTGTTAAAACAAAAACATCCCATGCATGTTGATAAATATAGATAGGTAGCTGTTTAATTATCATATAAGCTTAAAATTTACTGAATAAAATATACAACTGCTCAACGGCATGAGATTTATCAAGAGGAGTAAGTTAAATAAAAGGGCTTAAAACGCACGTATATCGTTAATTATAAATTAGCACTAAAAGCATGTACAACCTGGAAAAATGATTTTCCTAAACCATTCACCGCACTGTAAATATGACAAGACACTACATGAAATTTTATACTGTATATTCAGAGAAGGCTCCATTTTCTCACGACCTGTGGAATTTACTGAGCTTTCCTTGTCCTTCCTGTGATTCGCATTAACATAAGCTTGAATAAAAACAAAATAAAAGACACATGATGGCTCATTATCTACTAATTTTGCTCCAATAACACTTGCTTAGAAAGTTCCCCGGGATGAGACATGTCTCTGGTGTTTTTATCAGCTGAGGCTTTTGCAGGGAGAAAGGACAGCTCACTGCAAGCTTCCTGAAGTAATGAAAGGAGCACACTTTCAGGAAATGTCTTCCGAATAATTTTCATATTATAGAATTGTTTCAATAGTAATTGAGAAGCTTTTTTCTCTTAAAAATTTTTTTTTTTCCCTCTTACCTGTAAATATGGTTTCTGCACTTCGGCTCCTTCAGAACAGACTGAAGAGTTCACTCCTCCCTCTTCTATCCATCACACTGCAGCCAACCAATAACAAAAGCCAGATCCTGGCATTCTCTGGCTTATGCTCCCTGCTTTGCTTCCATCCTTGTTCCCTCCCACCCCGACTCTTTTAGAGGACAAATCCCTGCAGCTGGGAGAGAGAAAGGGAGTGGAGAAAAGGAATATGGAGAGGAAAGCAGAGATAAAAGATATTTCAAAGAATAGCTCCAAACTATGGAAAATATCTGAAGGTGAACTCAGCTGAAGTAAAATATCTTGCTTTGGATTTAGGAATATAAAGTTTATCAATGCCCCACCCGCCTGAAATCAAAGCAAAACACTCGAGATAAAATCTAGGTAAATTGTCAATTTTTTCAGCCCCCACTGATTTTTCTCAGTGACACAAATATTCCTCTCATTGTACATTTTGATATGTAACTACAGGAGGTTGAGACTGACCCTCAAGATAACATTACGTATATTCAGTTTGCAAAGAAACAAAGTTAAAATGAATCAAAATCTTTTGCATTGATGTTTCATACTATTTGTACTACAACCTTCATCTAGTAATGTTTCCATTAAAAACTGATTTCATGGTCTATCCGTATGAAAAAGTTATTTTAACCTGAGTATTAGAATATCCAAATATTTCAAAATTATGTGGTTTTCATTAATTCAGTTTCTTTAAATGCCGACATCAATTTGTCTATGTGAAGAAGGGAGCTTGTTAAAGATTAAAAAGGGATCAGCCACTTGGTTGGCATGTCTCAAAGTGACTAAGTGAACTCCAGTTTTATTCTAATAACTCTGGGCAAAAATCATTTCACTTCTGAACCAAGAGGCACCACATGTGTAAAAGGACAATTGGGAATGTTAGAATTCTTTCAGGTAACACAGCAAATTCATCTGCAGTTTAATGGAGGTTAGGTTGGGACAAACAAAGAGTCCAAACTATAGTCAGATTGTATTCTTAACTTTAAAATACAAACCGAAGCTCTTTATGATTAAAAAAAAAAATACTGCTAATTGAGCTTCCTCTATTAGAGTTTATCTGAAAGTTTTCTTGAGGAGATATAAATTAAACAATAGATGTTATTTCCACCCTAAAGGTATGTGCACTGGCTAGTTGAGATACTTACGGGTTTTGCTACTCAGTTTCTTAAATCATTGATGTGTCCCCATGGAAATAAGACCAAAGGGAGAAAAAGGAGAAAGAGGTGGTGGGCAAATCAATGGCAGTCCAGGAATAAGCGTACAGGAAGGTTAGGGGTATCATTCTTGCTAGAATGGCTAGTGACTTGACCTGAAACTGACTTGGGATAGAAGTGCACACATATTACTCAATTTGTGTGGTTATCTGGAGTAGTTTTTGGAGGCTCTGCTAGAGATTAAGGGGAATATTAAATCTATCCCTCATTTCTACCTCAAGCCATGCCTAGATGCATCAACTGGGGAAAATGCTTCCAAGGCCTCTGCTAGGAATAGCTGGAGAAGTCCCCAGGGTAGCATTTCTTGAACTGTGCATTGAGAGGTCATTTGCATTAGAATCATTTTGGGGCGGACACGGGGAATTTGTTAAAAACTGCAGATACATGGGTGTAGCTCCAGACCTAATAAATAGAATTTGGAGGTTTGTGAATCAACATTTTAAGCAAGCTCCGCAGTGTATTTTTACGGTATGATGCAGGTCAGGGACTCAGCAGACAAGTGTTCCTTGGACACAAACTTTAAAGTTATTCTGGTGAAATGGTGTTCCATCAACTTGGATATAGGAAAAGGAAAAAACTGGGGTCAAATAACAAATTTGGTTTGGCACTTTGAATTTTTTGGAAATAAGACTTAAGTAGTCAGGTGAAATCAGGAATAGGACTGGGGCGTAGGTATAATTTGGAAATCACTAGCATCTGTTGTTAGCTGGCCTCGAGTCAGCTCCGACTCATGGGAAAATGTTGCCTAGTCCTGTGCCATCTTCATGATCACTCATATGCTTGAGTCATTGCTGTGGTTATTGTGTCAATCCATGTCATTGAGGATTTCCCTCATTTTCACTGACCCTTTATTTTATCAACAATCTAGGGTTTGGATAAAGCAATGAGAGTGGATGAGTGCCCTTAGGGAAGTGTTTCCCAAATTGTGGTCCAAGAAGCTCTTTTATTAGTATTAAAAGCACAGATCAACAGACTCCACTCCATATCTACTAAGGCAGAATCTCTGCAGTGGTGCTCAAGGAGATCCATATTTACTAAATTTTCCAGCTAACTTTCTTTGTACACTAAAGTTTAAGAACCATTGCTCTAGGAAGAGAAGTAGACTGAGAATGAAACTCTGGGGATTACTTATATGTAAGGTACATATTAGAGGAAACAGAACAGAGCATGCTCCCAAGCATCAAGAAAAGATGTTTAGGAGCAACAGTTAGCAAGGAGGTGAACCAGAAGAGTGTGGTTTAGCCAAACCCAGAGGAGTAAAGAATGCCAGGAAGATACACTGCCAAAGGTATGGTGAAGTCTAGTGCCTTGCTACTCAAAATGAGGTCCAATGATCATCAGTTTAAGGGTCTCCTGGGAGTTTGTTAGAATGTGGGATCTCAGGCCCAGTCCCAGAACTAATGAATCACAAACTGAAGCACTGATATATTAAGACATGCCACCCACTGAACTTGACTTTCAGATCTTGAAAAACTGAAAAATGAGCAATTTCACTAGAGTTCTGGGGAACATTAGGCAGACTGCAGTGGTTTTAAGAATGAATGGGAATGAGTCCAACCCTGGGCTCTGGGGAATTCTCCCCAAAATGTCACCTTGGGGGTCTCTTCGCCAGGCCTTTGACTGGTCTGTCCTTCACCTTCACCCTTTCTTTAGCATGTCTGCAATGTACGTGTGTGTGGGTGGGTGGATGGGTGGGTGGATGGATGGATGGATGGATGGATAGAGATCGCTGCAGACTGCTAACATGTCGACTCCACTCATTTATTGAATTTCCTCAATGTTATGGCCACTGTGCTTGGAACTGGAAAGAATGATGAATAATGGAAAAATGGTTCCTGCCCTCATGGAGGTTATGAGCTGAAGGAGAGGCAGCCACAGAACGAACCCCCCCCCCCCATAAGGAACTGTAAACTGTGATAAGGCCCCCCCAAGGAAAAGTATGAGAGCCCTGAAAGCCAGTAGCACTTACTTACTGCATTCGCTATTAGTTGGTGGAACAAGTCAATCTCAATCTCAGAAGTTTAAATCAATGAAACTTTACTTTCTAGTTACCTCAAATACAAACATGTACTCCTGACTGCTGATTCTGCGACCCAGACTCCTCTAACTTGAAGTCCACCAATCTCACTTCCTAGGTCACCTCAGAAGAGGAAAAAACGCAGAAGATCATGTGTGCGAGGTTTTGTCGAGGTGTCCGGGCAGTGGCGTTCTTCCCATCTGCTCTTATTCCATTGGCTAGAACTTGTCCGCGCTCCCAGGAAGGCTGGGTAATGTAGTCCAGCTCCGTGCCCAGCAACAGGTGGAGGCAGGTTTGGTGAGCAACCAGTCACTGGACAAGGTGGGAAAGTCAAAGAAGGCTACTTGATGAGGTAACATTTCAGCTGAGACCTAAAGAATGAATTGGAATTAACAAGGTGGGAATGGGAAAGGGTTCTTGGACAGGAAAAACTGCACGCGCAATACCCTGCAGACAGAGGCGACTTGAAGCGTAAAGAGCTGAAAACAGCCAAAGAATAAAGGAAGAGTGTGGAGGAAGGAGGCTGGAGAGGCCAGCTGGGGCCGGATCACGCAGGATTTTGGAGGTCATGTAAAGGACTGGGCTTTTATTCCTGGAGCACTGGGTAATCATGAAGAGTTTCAAGGAAGGATCTGATACTACTGGGTTTGCATTTGGGGAGGAGCATGTAGAACAAGCCTGCCTTATCAGATCATCACACTCCACTGGTCCCAGGGACTGGGTCAGTGATATTCACATGACCTCGTTAGAGCCTGAGAAAATCGTTGAAACTCCTGCTCCCTTCCCCAGTGGGACTTGATCCCTGGGAGGGTTTAGGCTGGAGCTGTTGCAGGCAAGTACACAGAAGAAGCAAGACAGAAAAAACTGGATCCTAGCGATGTTGTTTGAGCCCCCGGCTCAAAGTGGACCTGAGACCCACTAAAATATTCTGTTATGTGAGCCAGTAAATTAGCCTTTTCTTCTTAAAAAAAAACAAAAAACAAAAAAATGAATGGGAAATAAAGGAATGGAGGCAAGCCCATTGCTTTATACATACCCAGAATGAAGGTCTTCTCACACATTGATCACCAGACTGTCTCTTCAGTCTGGAGTAGCTGAATAGGAGCAGAGGCAGAAAGTAGGCATCACTTACTTCTGCAGTGTCTATTTACCTTAGACCACTCTTCTGAAAAGAATGACACTTGGGAGTAACAAAGGCTAACATTGATAGAAGAAGTTCTTCCCTAAGGAGCAGTGACATTTAGACCCTTGGAGACCACAGGAGCTCAGCTGCATGTTGCCTTGCTTGCCAGAAGCAAAAGTTAACAGACCTACTGAAAGTGTGTCTGAGTGAGTTAAACAATCTTTCATGACAAGGGAGTTATTACAAAATCTCCAAAGTTTAAATACCATTATTCAATAGTCAAAGCACTCTAAAAAAACTCTAAAATGAAAATAACCAGAAAAAAGTAAGAATTGCCAACCTTTAATTTTACAAAAAAAGCAATATTAATAAAATCTTCTTGAGGAATATTAAAACATCCAAGTTTTCTGATTCTTCTCAATTTTTCTGGGGAATGCCATAACAAATAAATGAGAATAAACAATAGAAAACTTTATGAGTCAGTATGCATGAACAATAATATAGCAGTTGATTTAAATTAAGGGTAGGTATAAATTTATGTGTTTAGAGCAAGTAATGTAAACTTTAGAATATGATGAAGTTTGAACATCAATTGTCACTCAGGGAAAGGTTGATAATCACCTTAGACTCGTTCCTAAAGACATTATTTCAAGTTGCCAAGAAATGTCCACAAACCTACCTGTCTTCTGGAAGGACATTAAATTTAAAAAAATAGTTAAAGGTATAGATTGATTTTATATAAACGTACAGATCATCAACACTTAAACTGGCACAGTAATTACTGGTTACCACATACTAAGAAAATATAAAATAACTAAAAAATATCTGGAGAGAGACAAGTCACATGATCATTAGAATTGGATTTCACATGAGTTTGACAATGAAATTTGGATAACTTGAAACTGGCAAGATAAATATGAGAGAAGCATATAATCCAAGTCTCTAAAATATTAATGATTGTGGATAATGTAAACACAAATTTCTTCACCAAATTGCCATCGAGCTGACTCCGACTCATCGTGACCCTATGGGACAGAGTAGAACCGCCCCATAGGGTTTGCAAGGAGTGGCTGGTGGATTCAAACTGCTGACGTTTTAGTTAGCAGCCAAATGCTTATCCACTGCACCACCAGAGATCAATGAAAGCAAGTAATTGTTTTCATTTCCGGACCTCCCAAACATACCACATCTGAAGTACCCAACATGGGTAGGAAATGCAGTGATTTAGACTGGGATGACTTCAAAATAATTTAAGGTTCATCTTTAAGATTTGGCAATGTTGGAGGAATTGTGTTTTATTTAATATTTAAATACCCAGAGCCTAACAGTGACTGGAGAATAGTAGATGTTCAATAAATGTGGAATGACACAAATCTTCAACAAGTGGACTTGGGATAAATGTGGAGAAAAAAGAAATCAAAAAGGAAAGAGAAAGAGAGACACAGCGAATCAGAACTGTATAGATAAATTGATCTTGTCTTAACTTTGGCTACCCTTTAGAATTATGTAGAATAAAGTATTCAAACCAAATGAACAATGCCAACTTCTGAAACAAGCAGTTAAGATATAGATTTTAGAATAAACTAGCAGCAATAGTTTCATGAACCAGACCTGAGATAGCGACTTTCCTTTGGCATTCTTCTATCTACTGATTCTCTGTCCAGAATATTCTGAGATGAATAACAGTAGAAGAAAGCAAAATAACTCCATTCTCCTTAATAGGAAACAATTTGGCAGGTGACAGTGAGAAAGCCCAGTGAACACGGAAACATGCAAAGCGCCTCTAAGATCCCTGCTGATTTTTTGGTGAGATATCAGAGCCAAGAAGTTGAAAGGATGCTTGCATTTACGGCTGGTGAAGACTACAGAGACAGCCTTTACTAAAGTGTGAGTTGGCTTTCCCCCAAACATTACATTACCCTTGAATGGAAAATTGATCTGATGACATATGGTGATAACATCTGCCACCCATGGATAAAGCCGTAGAGCCATGTGGGTGGTAATGGAAGCTGTAATAGTGAGGGTGGATAATTTAATGACAGTATGTAGCACTAAGGAAAGTAACAGCAACCTGAAAGAAAGGAACAATTTGTGTAAATCTTTATGATGGTACTACAGAAGTATACATCCTGTTCTTCTGCAGTCATCCCTGAGTGAATGATAGAAATGAAAGAAGCTTTGTCATTTTATTACCTCCAAGTTCATCTGAACCATAATCCCCAGGGATACATTTCTCCCTGATAGTATTGTGGGTAGGCACGCCTTCCTTTCCAGTATATGTATACATATATTTTTTCTATCTGGGATGATCATAGCAAGAAATCGTAGTAATCTAGGCCTGTTTATATTAAATACAAAAAAGAGGGCAAATATATCCCTTCTAAGATGTTCTAAGAAATATCCTTTAAATATGAATTTTCAAGCAGTACAAGAAAACAAGCAGCAAAATAATTACTTAAGAGTGTTGTTTTAGAAATGAAATATTTAAGCTCATTTGTTTTGTCCTTTTCGTACAGGAAGAAAATTAATGGTATTTACAGTTGCACGTTGCAAACAAACGTTATATTTATTTGCAAAACAACAAAAAAGAACAAGGATTATCTAACAATGTGAGGTTTGGCCAAAATTCTCTATGGAATTCAAACGTTTGAAATAGTGGCAGGCGTATTGACAGATTTTGGCAAGTAACTGTATTTCAGGTGAATTTTCTTTTTCACAACCACCAAAATGGCTCTAAATTAAGAATCCTAATGGAGCTCCGGTGGTGCAGTGGTTAAGAGCTTGGCTGCTAACCAAAAGGTCAGCAATTCAAATCCACTAGCGGCTCCCTGGAAATCCTATGGGACAGTTCTACTCTGTCCTATAAGGTCGCTATGAGTCGGAATCAATTTGAGGGCAACCAGTGTAGTTTTTTTTTGGTAATGCAATTTTTAAGTGTCTTATCTTTCTTTTTTTAGAATGATATTTTATTGTATTTTTGGTGAGGGTTTACACAACAGTTTAGGTTCCCATTCAACAATTTCTACACAAATTGTTCAATGACATTGGTTACATTCTTCACAATGCATGAACACTCCCATTATTTCTATTCTGGTTGTTCTATTTCCATTAATCTATTTTCCTACCCCATTACCTTCTCGTCTTTGTTTTAAAGTAATTGTTGACCATTTGATCTCGTAGAGATGATTTTTTTAAAAATAATTTTGAGTTTTTGGTGAAAAGTTTACACAGCAAACTAGATTCCCATTTAACAATTTCTATACATATTATTCAGTGACATTGGTTACATTTTCCACATTGTATCAACATTCTCATTATTTCCTTTCTGGTTGTTCCCTTTCTATTATTCTTGCCCTCCCCCCCGCCCCAACACACACAAACACACATTTCTCATCTTTACTTTAGGGTAAATGTTGACTGTTTGGTCTCATATACGTAATTTTTTTTTTTTTTTTTTAATTAAAAAGAGCACGGTACTCATGGGTGATATTCTTTATTTTATGAGCTAGTTTGTTATTTAGCTGAAAGGTGACCTCCGGGAGTAGTTTCAGTTTAAAGTTAAAGGGTCTCTCAGGCCGCTAGTCTGAGGGGTTCCTCTAGTCTAAACTGTTCTTGTAAGTCTGGCCTTTTTTTCAGATTTGAGTTTTGTTCTAAAATTTTATCCCATTCTATCTGGGACTATCTACTGTGACCCTGGTCAGAATGGTCACTAGTGGCAGCCGGGCACCGTTTAGTTCTTCTGGTCTCTGGATAGGTGAGGCTGTGATTCATGTAGGTAATTGGTCCTATAGACTAGTTTAAGTGTCTTATCTTTCTTGATTAATTCAAAGGTAGTTTTATGTTTTGTTAAATTCTAAACAATAACTTTAGGCTTTCCCCTTTTCTAAAGTGAATGAAAGCCACAACTTGTTCTCAGTGTAGCTCTGATACTCAGCAGGTCCTTAAATAACTCTTTAAAGTGACCCATAGGTGGATGATGGAAGGCCTGGGCTGATTCTTTTGTCCCTCCCTTATCAGATGTGTGTGGGCGCGCGCGCGCGCACACACACACACACACACACACACACTCATTTTTGAAGTCTTTTATCCTTCCTTCTTAGTTTTGTTGTTTTCCCTATCTCCTTTTAGGAGACCAAAAATGATGTTAGGATTTTAACTTTTGATTTTGATAAAACAGATGCTATGAGGTGTTTATTATTATTATTACTATTATGTATTTTCTGATAAAGATCATTTTTCAATTGTGAACTTATTTAAAACAAGGGATTAAGAATAGCTCTTAAGCTTACAAAAAGATAATCCTGAACAGAGGCTGTTTTGTGAACTATTTCTCATCTAGGTGTTTGGAGTACCCCGGGGGTGGATGGAGGAGAGGCACATATAATTCACTTTAAAATGCCTCAGTTTTAGTCTCACTTCAGACCTGCAGAATCAAAATCATGGACTCTTTGCCCCAGAAGTCTGTATTTTCACAAGATAGAAGTAAATTGCCTTACTGTTTATTATGGATAATTTCAAACATATACAAATTTAGAAAGAATAGATAAATTAACCCCTATGTATCCATCAATCAGCTTCAGCAATAATCAACTCAGGACTATTACTGTTTTATTCATACCTCAATTAAATATATTAAATTGTTTTAAAAATAGTATGCTATAGTATGCTTTAAGTATATTAAAACATAACGCAGGTATTGGCCATTTTGAATCAGACAATCACATCGTCTACTATGCCAGGAATGACAACTTGAAGAGAAACAGTGTCACGTTCATTGTCAAAAAGAACATTTCAAGATCCATCCTGAAGTACAATGCTGTCAGTGATTGGATAATACCCATAGGCCTACAAAGAAGACCAGTTAATACGACTATTATTCGAATCTATGCACCAATCACTAATGCCAAAGATGAAGAAATTGAAGAATTTTTCCAACTTCTGCAGGCTGAAATTGATCAAACATGCAATCAAGATGCATTGATAATTACTGGTGATTGAAATGCAAAAGAAAAAGGATTGGTGGTTGGAAAATATGGCCTTGGTGATAGAAACGATGCCAGAGATCACATGATAGAATTTTGCAAGACCAACGATTTCTTCATTGCAAATATCTTTTTCACAACATAAATGGCAACTATACACGTGGACCTCACCAGACTGAATACACAGGAATCAAATTGACTACATCTGTGGAAAGAGATGATGGAAAAGCTCAATATAATCAGTCAGAGCAAGACCAGGGGCCGACTGTGGAACAGACGATCTATTGCTCATATGCAAATTCAAGTTGAAACTGAAGAAAATTAGAACAAATCCACAAGAGCCAATGTACAACCTTGAGTATATCACATCTGAATTTAGAGACCATCTCATGACTAGATTTGAAACATTGAAGACTAATGACTGAAGTCCAGACTAGCTGTAGAAGGACATCATACATGAAGAATCAAGAGATCATTTAAAAGAGAGGAAAGAAAGAAAAGTCCAAAACGGATGTCAGAAGAGACTCTGAAAGTTGCTCTTGAACATAGAGTAGCTAAAGTGAAAGAAAGAAATGATGAAGTAAAAGAGCTGAATAGAAGATTTCAAAGGGCAGCTCAAGAAGACAAAGTTAAGTATATAATGAAAGACCTAGAGTTAGAAAACCAAAAGGGAAGAACACGCTTGGCATTTTTCAAGCTGAAAGAACTGAAGAAGCCTTGAGTTGCCATACTGAACTATTGTACGGGGAAAATACTAAATGACACAGGAATCATCAAATGAGGATGGAAGGAATACACAGAGTCACTGTACCAAAAAGAATTGTTTGACATTCAACCATTTCAGGAGGTAGTATATGATCAAGAACCAATGGTACTGAAGGAAGAGGTTCAAGCCTCACTGAAGGCATTGGTGAAAAACAATGCTCCAGGAATTGACGGAATACCAACTGAGATGTTTCAACAAATGGATGCAGTGCTGGAAATGCTTATTCATCTACGCCAAGAAATTTGGAAGACAGCTACCTGTCCAACTGACTGGAAAAAGATCCATATTTATACCCATTCTAAGGAAAGGAGATTGAACAGAATGCAGAAATTATTGAACAGTATCATTAATATCACAGACAAGTAAAATTTTGCTGAAGATCATTCAAAAGTGGTTACAGCCTTATGTCTATAGGCAACTGCCAGAAATGTAAGCCTGATTCAGAAGAGGAATCATGGAACAAGGTATATCATTGCTGAAGTCAGATGGATCATGGCTAAAAGCAGAGACTACCAGACAGATGTTTACCTGTGTTTTACTGACTATGCAAAGGCATTCGACTGTGTGGATCATAACAAATTATGGATAATATTGCAAAGAATGGAAATTCCAGAACACTTAATTGTGTTCATGAGGAACCTGTACTTAGACCAAGAGGTAGTCATTTGAACAGAACAAAGGGATACCGCGTGGTTTAAAGGCAGGAAAGGTGTGTGCCAGTGTTGTGTCCTTTTACCATACTTATTCAGCTTGTATGCAGAGCAAATAATCTGAGAAGCCAAATTATATGAAGAAGAACGGGACATCAGGATTGGAGGAGACTCATTAACAACCTGCATTTTGCAGATGACACAACCTTGCTTGCCGAAAGTGAAGAAGCCTTGAAGCATTTACTGATGAAGATCAAAGACTCCAGCCTTCAGTATGGATTACACCTCAACTTAAAGAAAACAAAAATCCTCACAACTGGACCAATAAGCAACATCATGATAAATGGAGAAAAGATTGAAGTTGTCAAGGATTTCATTTCACTTCAATCCACAATCCATGCCCATGGAAGCAACAGTCAAGAAATCAAAAGACGCATTGCATTGGGCAAATCTGCGGCAAACCATCTCTTTAGTGTTAAAAAGCAAAGATGTCACTTTAAGGACTAAGGTGTGCCCTACCCAAGCCATAGTGTTTTCAATCACCTCATATGCATGCGAAAACTGGACAATGAATAAGGAAGACTGAAGAAGAATCAATGCCTTTGAATTATAGTGTTGGTGAAGAATATTGAATATACCACGGACTGACAGAAGAACAAACAAATCTGTCTTGGAAGAAGCACAGCCAGAATGCTCATTAGAAGCCAGGGTCGTGAGACTTTGTCTCACATGCTTTGGACATATTATCAGGAGGGACCAGTCCCTTGAGAAGGACTTCATGCTTGGTAAAGTAAAGGGAAGACCCTCAACGAGAGGTATCGACAGAGAGGCTGCAACAATGGGTTCAAGCATAACAACGATTGTGAGGATGGCACAGTACCGGGTGGTGTTTCGTTCTGTTGTACATAGATAGGGTCACTATGAGTTGGAACTGATTCGATGACACCTAACAACAACGGCAGGCATCGTATTATTTCATCTAAAAATATTTCTGCATTTATCTCTAAAGATAAGGAATCTCTAAAAAATAAAATTGTTACCTCTTATAAAATTTTACTATTTGGTTAGTGTTCACGTTACTTCAAATGCCTTACAAATGTTTTCCAGATTTTCATTCAAATCAGCATCCAAATAAAGTCCATACATTACAAATGGTTTCTTTTTATCTGTAGGTACTCCTGACTTCCCCATCTCTCTCTTTCTCTTCTGTTGTAATTTATTTTTTGATGAAGTCAGATCTTTTGTTCTGTAGAGCTTTCCATGGTCTCAGTTTTGCTGATTGCATACTCATGGTGTTATTTAGCACGGTCCTCTGGTTCTTAGATCCAAAAGCTTGATCACCTTCAGGCTCTGTTCTAGTTTCTGCATGAATACTTCTCGGTTGTGTGTGTACTTCTATCAGTGTACTTCTATCAGATAAAGTTGGGTTGACTTTTTTTTGTGATAGTGGGTATTCACAATCATTATCAGAAGCTGCAAATTAGTGATAATATAATTCTACAAATATTGTACATTTAATAACTTGAATTGAGAAACTTACCTTCATTGATTTTTGTTAAGGCCGAGTTAAGAGTTTATATAGGAAAGGCAGTCCCTAAATCTTATTTTCACCCTTCATTTATCACTTTTCAAAATAAAGAGCTATAATAGTGAGATTTCTGTGCTAAAGAATATATGAATGCACAACTTTGCCAGAACTTAAATTCTTTTATTTAGGAGGTTCTATCATTTTGCCTTTCCCCGACTAGCAAGCAACTATGCTTGAGAAGGTCTGTTTTGCCACAGTCTTGCCAACAGGGTATGTTGTCAAACCTTTGGATTTTTGCCAATCAGATAGGTGAGAAACAAAATGCGCATTTTTGAATTTAGAATTCACAATACAGGTGAGATCTAGTAAATTATGGATATGTTCCTGAGAGAGGGGAGCTATAGGCAGGATTTTAAGTAGAATGGTATGGAGGATGCACTGGTTTCTGGCATAGAGTTTGGGAGATACGTTCAAAGGAAGAAACTGGAAAAAAACTAATTGTAAGAAATGACGAGCTAACTGGCAAAATCTAAAGACCAAAACCGGTTTTCTTCTACATAAGCTGGGGCTTTTCTCCTGAGAGGAGTATCATTCTTAGGGAGAAGACACAGAAAGAGGTAAATCTTGGGTTTGGGAGAGGAAGAGAGATTTCCCTAGGCTATGGGAATGAGAGAGCAGAGGTAAAGAAAGCCAGGGTAGTTTGGGAACAGCTGAAAGTGTGTTTGGAGCCTCTTTGGACCCATCCACATAGCTGGCAGTGAAATTGTGCCTTGAAAAAATAACTCTGTATGTGAACAAAAAGTTAAGCACAAATAAATTTGAGCCCCTGGCATGTGAACTCCAGGATCCTGCAAATGAGTCTGGTGGTATTCTTTTGGGGGGTATTTAGACCTTTAATGTAATTATTGATATATATGAATTTATATGGCATCATTCTTTCAGATTATTAAAATGTGAAATTTTTGTTATTCCATTTTCTCCTTCTGTTAGCTTGTTATATGTTTTTAAAGCATTTAAATAGTGATTACTCTACAAGTTACATTTATTAGTTAGCACTTTCATCTCTTCCCAGAAAATGCTACTCCCACTTACCCCTCTTCAGCCTCTTGTGCTATTGTTGTCATGTATTTTAATTTTACATAAATTTAAACACCACAGGATTTCATTATTGTTGTTTTAAATACTCCATGTCATATTTACTTTCGTATTGCTCTTTTTTTCATTTTTATATTGTTATCTAGGATTTTTTTTTTAAATATTTTATTGTACTGCAGGTGAAGGCTTACAGAACAAATAGTTTCTCATGAAACAGTAGTATACATGTTGTTTTATGACATTGGTTAACAACCCCACAACATATTAACCCTCTAAATTCTCAACTTTTTTTTTTGGTGAAAATACACATAGCCAAAGAT
>NW_004443973.1:18994126-19019306 GCF_000243295.1 Trichechus manatus latirostris
AGGAGTGGGATTGCTGGATCGAATGGTATGTCTATTTCTAGCTTTCTGAGGAAGCGCCATATCATTTTCCAAAATGGTTGTATCATTTTGCATTTATCTAGGATACTTTTTCTGCTGCCTAAAGAACTTTATTTGACATTTCTATAGGTGAAGATTGACTAGCGATGAACTCTTAAGTTAGCTTTTTATTTTTTCAGTGTCATTCCTTAGTTTCTTTGAGTAGTGAACTGCCAGTCTTATTGTTGCTCCTATATTCATTTGTGTGTGTGCCTGAGTGTGTTTTCTGGTAACTTTTAAGATTGTGTTTTTATTTTCTTATTTTTAGCAGTTTTACTGTGATTATGATTATTGGTATTCATTTTCTTTGTAATTGTAGGGCTTCTTTAATCAGCTTTGGAAAATTCTTGGCAGTATATATTTCAGTATTCTCTACCTCATTCTTTTTCCCTTCTTAGACTTCAATTACATGTATGTTAGACCTTTTCACTATGCCCCATGTATCTATTATCTGTTTGCCTATATTTTCCTTTCTGCTTTGTCTTTACTTCAGTCCGGATATATTCATCTGACCTATCTTCCAGGTTATTAATTCCCTGCTTAGCTGTATCCAGTCTATTATTAAACCCATTTGTTACGTTTCCAGCTTAGTGTGTTTTTCAATTCTAGAATTTCTATTTGCTTCTCTTTTTATAGATTCCAGTTTTCTGGTGAAATGCTCCATCTTTTCATCTATTTTAAGGTACGTATTAATCATTGTTATTTTAAAATCTCTGCCTGGTAACTTCAATATGTGGGTTAATGACTGCCTTCTGCCAGGCTTCTAAGACATTTACCCTGTGCCAAGATTCAGCAAATGTCCTGAGGGGAGAAAGGATGTCTAGAAAGTTGTGTTCAGCTCAGCTGTAGCTCAACTCAGTCAATACTTCTCTTTAGGATCTTATTCATCAAGTCCTGGATAACTTGCCAGCTTCCCAATTTCTTCAAACAGACAATTAAAAAGAATTATCTGTATTTTTTGGTAACTCTCAGGAGAAACATTTGTCTGCTATAAGATATCTGGAAGTAAAAAATTGGCACAAGCATTTTGATTTCAATTTAATAGATACGAAGCATAATTTTTACCCTAAACTGATGAAAGAGACAGTATAATAACAACACCAATAATAATATTACTGATATTAAATTTTTTTTTCCTTTTATCTTCAAGAAACTGAGAGTAAAGCCTCTTACATTCTATTTTACACTGAGGGTAGTAATAAAATTGTATTCATTTCTCAATGCTCTAATTCTTAGTATTAGATGTTAAATTTAATACCAGCAATTATTCCCATGTATTGAGCACCAGGTTTCCACCAGGAAGTTAGCCACCCTCATTAGTTATAATATTTTATCTAAATGACAAAATAACTCTACCAGGAAGTTAGTAGTACCTACATTTTACATGGGAGAAAGTCAAGCTTTGACCTCAACTCTGTCTGACTTTTTCTACTAACAAAAGGAAATACTGATGATTTCATGAAAATAAATTTATTATGAGAAATGTATTGATGAAACCAGAGCGCGGATCTTGACTATTTTTTGCCAAAGTCTAGAAGTTCTGAAGTCTTTTAGCTCTATGTGCAGCATCTCAACATGAGATTTAAATTCAGTTTTAACAGTTTATAAAGATTGTGTTCAAATTTTCTATCATAACATATGTTACATATATTTATTAAATCCCTGCAGATAATACTCCCTTTAGCATACTGAAAAGAAGCATTTTTTTGTATTTTATATGTAAAATATATGATACTGTAAATTTTTCTGTTTCTTTCCCATTCTAATGTGAATACTATATTTTTCTGTAAGATTTTTTTTTTCCTTTGGCATCACAGTTTTGACCCCAGAAGAAGATGTTCAAGAGGTCTCTCCCTTATGTCTTCCCCTCCAGATCTCTGGAGGGATGGGAAGTTTATGTGTAGGCCAAAGTATACAATCATGTGGGTGGGCATTTATATCTGGACAAATAAAAATTTTGCCAAGGTAAACTTCTTTGCTTATGCTTTGTAAGAGTCGTCTGTGTGACTTAGTTTTAGCTGACTTCATTTGCCAGTGTATTCCCTCTTCTCAAAACCTAGCTTTCTTTACTTGCCTTCAAAATCCTTAGGTTCCTTTCTTGAAACCAGATAGTTTGTGTGTATGAGGCATTTTTTTATAAGCTACTTTATGCAATATTTCCACAAAACCTAGTTTAAGTCCAGGACACTTTTGGAATAATGACATCAACTTCATGGGTTATTGTGATGTTTAAAAAATGTTTATTCTTTCTGCAAATACGTGTTGAATACCTACTATATGTCAGGTACTGTGTAGGGAATGGTGATACAACAATGTCTAAGATACAGACCCAGCTTCAAGGAACTTTCAGCCTGATGAGATTACACGTGTGAAAGGGCCTGCCTATACAAACCACTCGATAAAGAGGAGGGAGAAGACGAGTTAAGAGGAAAGTTAGCAATTCTGTTTCTTTACTGATGGCTGAGGGTATAAGTAAGCTATTCCTAGGTTATTATCAATCTCCTGGACACTCACCTGGCATGGAAACCAGACTGAGGTAGAACCTCTTGATTCTTTTTGCTTTTGACATACTTATCTGACTCAAACAATTCCAGGGGGAAATAAAAGAAAGAGACCTGATCCTGCTTGTAACTTCTAGGCCCTTTTCAAGGTTACCCAAATAACTGTGGACATGTTGAGTATGGGCAATGTAGGAGATTCTGATTTTCTGATCCCTTCCTTATAGGACTCACCCTTACTAACATTAGCAGGGACTTGATACAACAATTCCTGGGGTTGTACAATAGACAACACTCCTCATTTTTCTTCATTAATATTTCTATCCATGTACGCTTCTCCAACTACAAAATGATCTTGGATTGGAAATTCTGAGTTACTCTGTAAAACCTGATTTTAAAAAACCTTCTTTTTCTGGAGGCTGCCAATGCACACATTTCACGAGCTTTCTAGATAATTGGGCTTGAGAAATAACTTTTTGGCATAGAGTAAATTGGTCTCAGGCCAATACTGGGTCTCTAGGAAAGATTGCTTAAAAAGGAAATACTAAGATAGCTGTGATGTAGGAGTGGTCAGTGGTCAAATAGGCACATTTCCCTTTTGAATTTCATTACTAGCATAGAAAAATATGTATTTTTCCACAGATTAAAAACATCTTTATGTCATAATTTACTCTTGTTTTAAGGCTTCAGGCTCAGATTATGGAGGGAGGAAGAAAACCTCACCCCATTTTCATGAGGTGCTGCCAAGTGTATTCCATCCTCTACTTGAAATTCTGCTGTGTGAAATAAACATGCATAGCCAGATAGCTCCCTAGTTACCACACAGGTGCAGCTGCTGAACATAGTACTGTCACGACTAGTTTTGACACCAGCCATTTCTGCTTGAAGAAATATCTAATTTTTTGCTTCTTTCAGATGGTTTCACTCTCCTGTAGCAAGTGGGGGCTTTTATTATAACACTTATTTTGGGTCAGATTACACTCAAATTTGGGAATCCACCAACACAAATGTTAATGATATGCAGATCTGGCCTTTTCTAGGATGGCATTGCATCAAGCCAAACTTCATTTCCTGGGGAGGTTGCTAAGACAAATCATAAATCTTGCCAAATTTTATTAATGTGCTGAGTAGACCCGACGTTATCATATGGGTGTTTATCAGGAGCCAAATCTCTGTACATACATATGGATCGTCTCTTTTTGTGTTTTTTCCTGACTACTAATTTCCATAAAAATGGAAAGTTTGAGTTGTCTCAGCAACGTGTATTCCCTTTTAACAATATCAAGTGGAATATTTCTATGTAATTTCTCATAAGAAAGTCCAATAACTCACCATTCCAAACATATTTCTCATGAATATTATCTCATGATTAAACCAATTCTCTGGTTCCTTTGCTGGGTGTTGTGGGATAATATGGTCACTTACTATGAAAAGTATATTTTTTTTCAAAAGTTGGTGAATAAGACACTTCCACTTGGTTGGCTCACAGACTGGATACCTGTCCTGCCTTATCACCTGCCATGACTTTCTTTGTTTTCTCAAACTCTAAGCTCATTATAACTTTGTAATTATGTGATAGATACTTTCATACTTCCATGCATCCATACATTTCATTTCCTCTGCTTCCTCCTATTAAAGAACCTGGAAAATTCCACTTAGCCATAGAGCCTCGAACCTGACACTGCCTGTCCTTCACGTCTTTTCCATTTCTTCAAGGAAGACTCCACTTGGGGGCTCCTTCTCTGCCCAGACTGTCCTTTGTATACTACCTTCCGTTATAGCAATGGTTTTATTGTATGGTAATGGATTATTTGCATGTCTGACTCATTACATAGGCCAATGGCTTTCAAATACTTTTTGACCTTGACCAATAAAGAAAAAGACTTTTTATAAAGCGTGGATTCTACTTAAGCCACTTACCAGTAAGGAAGAACAAAAGGGGGTTAGTTGATGATAACAACAAATACCTCCTTATAAGAAAGTTTGAGGGGAGTGGAATTATGAGATACATTTTCTTTGCAAATACAGGTAAAAATCATCATATACTTCTCTAATATAGTTTTTCAAAAAACTATAGACTAAAAATATTACTGATGCAAACAGTGCACATTCCAGATGAGCGGCGTTAGCCAAAAATTCTCCAAGCAACTTAACAGTTAATGAAGTTAAGCTAAAAGTAATCACAACTAAAAAGTAATAAATAACTTAAAATTAAAACCCCAGACAACTCAAGACACACTTATAACAAAATGTTCTTCTCAAAAATTGAAGAAATTTCAATTATGTCTTTTTGTTTATGTGAGGTAGATTTGTAAAAGTGCCAAGGGTTTTGAGGCAGACAGAACTTTCAGAAACAAATATGATAGTTTCAATCTTGCGCTTAAAATCTGAGTGGATTCTCAAAGCTCTTAGGAAAAAGACAAACATTTTTAACACTGTCTATAAGGTCCAGCTTGAGTGACCTCTAATACTTCACCTTTTTCACGCCAGTCTCCTCCTTGCTAAAGGTGTTACATCCACTTTGGATTTTGTTCGGTTCTCTCATGCTCCTTCTTGTCTCAGGGTCTTGCCCTCTGTCTGGGAATGATTTGCTCCACCTCTAGCCCGTTCTTCACAACATTCACCAGTCTAATGCATGCTTATACTTCAGAAAGAAGCTCAAATCTAACTCTGCCAGGGAAGCTTTTCCTTGCCCTGTGTGATTATATCATGTACCCCATTACAATTTTGTTCTAATATCCTATATTAGAATATATATTACAGTTTGTGTTTATATATTTTTGTGATGACTTAGTTATTATCTGTCTCCCTAACTAGATTGTTGGAGTTCCTGGATGGTGCAAATAGTTAAATGATCGACTACTAACTGAAAGATTAGAGGTTTGAACCCACCCGGAGGTACCTGGGAAGAAAAGCCTAGAGATCTGCTTCTGAAAGGTCACAGCCTTGAAAATCCTGTGGAGCACAGTTCTACTTTGTAAAACATGAGGTCCCCATGAGACAGAATCAACTCAATGGCAACTGATTTTTTTTTTTTTTTTAACTAAACTGAAAGCTGCATGAGGGCAGGGCAAGTTTGATTTCCTCATCATTTTATCCCCAACACCTAGTACAATGCAGTAATTGAGATCTTGTTTTGATCAGGTCTCTGTCCCCTTTGAGAGCTCTGAGTAACCATATCTTGAGAAACACTGGTCCATTAGTTTCATCTAGTCATGCTGTTGTTGTTAGGTGTCGTCAAGTCTGTCCCAACTCATAGCAACCCTATGTACAACAGAGTGAAGCACTGCCGCATCCAGTGCCGTCCTCACAGTCGTTGTTATGCTTGAGCCCGTTGTTGCAGCCTCTGTGTCAGTCCATCTTATTGAGGGTCTTCCTGTTTTTTGCTGGCCCTCTATTTTATCAAGCATGATGTCCTTCTCTAGGGACTGATCCCTCCTGATAACGTGACCAAAGTATGTGAGATGCAGTCTTGCCATCCTTGCTCCTAAGGAGCATTTTGGTTGTACTTCTTCCAAGACAGATTAGTTTGTTCTTTTGACAGTCCATGGTATATTCAATATTCTTCACCAACACCACAATTCGAAGGCACCAATTCTTCTTTGGTTTTCCGTATTTATCGTCCAGCTTTTGCATACATATGAGGCGACTGAAAACACCACAGCTTGGGTCAGGCGCACCTTAGTCTTCAAGGTGAAATCTTTGCTTTTCAACACTTTAATGAGGTCTTTTGCAGCAGATTTGCCCAATGCAATGCATCTTTTGATTTCTTGACTGCTGCTTCCACGGGTGCTGATTGTGGATCCAAGTAAAATGAAGCCCTTGACAACTTCAGTCTTTTCTCTGTTTATCATGTTATTGCTTATTGGTCCAGTTGTGAACATTTTTGTTTGCTTTCTGTTGAGGTATAATCCATGAAAGCTATGGTCTTTGATCTTCATCAGTAAGTGTTTCAAGTCCTCTTCACTTTCAGCAAGCAAGGCTGTGTCATCTGCATATTGTAAGTTGTTAATGAGTCTTCCTCCAATCCTGATGCCCCGTTCTTCTTCACATAGTTCAGCTTCTCGGATTCTTTGTTCAGCATGAAAATCGAATAGGTATGGTGAAAGGATACAACTCTGACGCACACCTTTCCTGACTTTAAACCACACAGTACCACCTTGTTCTGTTCGAATGAATACCTCTTGGTCTATGTACAGGTTCCTTGTGAGTACAACTAAGTGTTCCAGAATTCCCATTCTTCACAATGTTATCCATAATTTGTTATGATCCACACACTCAAGTGCCTTTGCATAGTCAATAAAACACAGGTAACCATCTTTCTAGCATTCTCTGCTTCAGCCAGGATCCATCTGACATCAGCAATGGTAGATTTTTTTTTTCAACATGCCCCAGATATTAGCCATAGAGCAATAGTAAATCTGGAGGCCACAGACAAAAGTGAGAATAAGGACACTAGATTGTACACCTCCTAAGACTAGCACCAGGACTTTTAACCTTTGTATCCTCACAGCTTAGTATGTTGTTTGGCCCTGGAAACTCCTTGAGAGCAGGGACTTTTATTTACCATTGGGTCTCTATTGTTTAGCACCATGCCAGGTGTATAAAAAGGTGTTCCAAAATATAATTGAATAAATAACATTACTCCATGTAAATTTATATTTGAGTTCAAGATTAAATTTATAATTTAATTCCTACTAGATTATTTTCAATTTATAAGAAACAGAGAATTTGTTCAATAAGGATAAGTTGCTGAGAGGGAGTATTATGCTGACTACTTCAATAAGCTTCATGTATACCCTTTCTAAATCTTGAAATGGTGGGAAAAAGTCTAAATGCTTGCATTTTTCTCTGTCGAAGTTCACTGAAAGCCAGGAACTAGTAAACCTCATAGACCTGATAAAATGAGCAAAAAATTGATTTTAGGATATACATTGAATATGATATGGTGTGAATTAACTAAGTTTTGCTTTTTTATTTTCCCAAAAATGAGAATACACACACCTAACAGGAAGAATTTTATAATGAAAATACTTATTAATACAAGGCTATCTGATGCATATTAGGCACTTCATAAATGCCCATTAAATAAAGGAACAGAATGTGTTTATTTTGACCTCTCTTTTAAATTTTTAGGTCTTGGTATTACAGCAATAGTGAACAGTAAAACAGCTTGAGCAACTACAGCCTTTAATAGTAAAACAGCTTGTGCATCACATTTGCACAGCACCCAGGGTAAAAGCAGACATGCTTATCACAGAAAGTTAGATGAAAGTCGCCACCTACCAACTTCTTTTGGAAACGTTCAGACAAGCCCATCAGGGGAAAAGAAAGAAAGAAGGAAAGAAGGCAGGGAAGGAGGGAAGGAGTGAGGAAGGAAGGAAAGAAAGAAAGAAAAAAGGAAGGAAAGAAGGAAGAAAGAAAAAAAGAAAGGTTTGCAAATACAGATTAACCAATTCCCACCTAGTTGGAGTTTTTGTTTATTTTTCTTACTCTTTTTATATGATGGAGACACTTTGAGAAACAAAGAACTGAATTTTATATACACCAGGCACAAGCATTTGCTTCTATGCCAAGCCAAGATCAATGGTGAGAAAAAAACCAGTTCTGACAAAGGTAATACAAAGTATTAAATATAACATTTCTTGGACACAATATCTACTTGGGGAAACTGTTGAAAAGGTGTATGTGCATGTGTATGTGTAAGAACTGGTGAGAAGGGATAGAGGTATTTTTCTTGCCTTTTTTCCTTCAGTTTTTTGGTTTCTGGTTGGATACAACCAAAGCTATTAGGCTTGGCCAGGCCAGGCAATAAAAAGCTTTGTCAAAGAAAAGTAACTTCTTTCTTGTAATTACTCACTGCTATTGTGGGAAGGGTGTGGAGGGTGAGCTGCCAGAATGATCACCTCATTATTTTCTTTTAAAACCCAAACAATGCATTCCACAATCACATAGTGAATATCAACAGAAACTGAAATGATATATTCATGACCCAACAGGACTTATTTCGTGCTGACCTTAATGACTTCATTAGGTTGCCAGGTAGGAAAGGATTAAAAGAGAGACAGAAATTATAAGGATGAAAAAAAAACCAAAAAACCCAGTTGCCATCTAATTGATTCCAGCTCATAGCTACCCCATGTGTTTTCAGAGTAGAATTGCAGCCACATTAAAAAACAAAACAAAAAACCAAACCCACTGCCATTGAGTCGGTTCTGACTCATAGCAACCCTATAGGACAGAAAAGAACTGCCCCATAGGGTTTCTGAGGCTGTAAATCCTTACGGAAGCAGACTACCACATCTTCCTCCCACAGAGAGTCTGGCAGATTGAACTGCTGACCTTTCAGTTAGCAGCCGAGTATTTTAACCACTGCGACACCCAAATAGATCAAAACCATATTGGTAAAGTCACATAGAAATAACAGTAGCAAATATGGTTTACCCATAATTTTTCAGTTAAATAAAATATGTTTAACATTTTCCAGAGTTAAACATGCTATGTTATTTATTTGTACACTCAACTGACATGAAGAATGGTGGTTTGTATTTTTGAGAAAGGGAAAAATTCTTCTGTAAACTAGGAAATAAAGTCCTGCTGCTTTTATGAACCAGGAGTTTTAAAAGCATGATCCCATTTAATTTCAGTGACACTTTAAGGTGGGTATCATGACCTGCAGTTTACAGTTGGGGAAATGGGATCAGGGAAATTAAAAACATTGCCTGAACTAACCCAGTTAGGAATTTGAACGCAGAAACATCTGGCTCCCAAGAATATATCACTAACCCCTTTGAAAAACCTCTTTTCAGGAAAAGATATACACATAATATTTTGTACACAAATTCTGTCCATGTATCCCAAGGCCCCATCCATACTCAGATACAAACCGTGTGCCTTATCAGGCTGTAAACAAGTCATCAGTTTTGTCCCCCAGAATCGAAATCTTAGTGGTAAAACAAATTTTTATATGATTACTTGGATACAGGTGATTTACTTCAGATTTTTTTAAATCTGCGCAATTACTGCAAAGAAAAACGTTAAAATGGTTAAAGTAAGATTTGGTGATGTCATACATATTAATAAAAAATACATGAGACAAATACATTAATTTATGGCGGATGTCTTTTTTCAATATATTACTTAGGATCTCAGGCATATAGTATCAATGATTATGTAGAACTGGTTAACAAAGCATACTATTATGCCATTTAAATGGTGTTATATAATCAGAGTGAAAAAATATATTTATTGACATGGGAAGAGTCCATAATATGTATTTTACAAGCCACCTTTTTAGTGTGTGTGTATGTATGTGTGTAGAAAGAGTCTAGAAGAATGTATCAAAATGATTTTATTTCTAGGGAGAAGGTTATGTAGGTTTCTCTCTTTTTCTTTCGCTTACAGCATTTTCACATTTCTATATAATAAATATGCACTACATAAAATTACTTGCTGGATTAACATAGTACATCATTGCCTAAATGTTAAATATTCATTTGTGTCAAACGTCATGGACATTAAAAATCCTTCAGTTAAGGCCAAGAATTCATTTTATGACTTGGAATCATTTTCTACACACAGATATCCCAACAGTTTAGGCTGTGGGGAAAATAATATTTCTTTGGCAGGAAACAGAAAGCACCTTTCCTGCTAGTGTGTTCTGTCAGAGAAACATTAATCCTGACTCCAGCATGGGGTGACATCTAGTGAACGGCTTCTGCAGAAGATTGCCAATTGTCTCTATGACTCCCTCTCTTGTCTTTTTTCTTTCAGTACGTAGTCCTCAATATGCCTGCTTTTTTTACAAAGCATGCCGGTTTCTCCAATATTATAGAGAAGGCAGTATTGGAATCATATTTATGCACACAAGAGATTAATCATTCTGTATACCTTGGCAAGAGAATGCTACTCAGTTTGCCATGTAGATAACACACACTATTTCCTCTAGAAAACAATGGGAGACCTTCACACTTTGGATATGATTCACCAAGTTTTTTCCATCTATTAGTAATTGATAAGTTGACTCCATATTTGCTAAGGGTTAGGACAGGCAGAAGTCAGGACCTGCAGTCAGTCAACAGGTCCCAGATCAACCCTCTCCTCCCCCCGCAACAAGCTGAAGTTTTGGGGGAACAGACAGTTGTCCCTGAGGAGTGCCAATAGAGACAAAACCAAGGCAGTGTCTTAGTCCTTGGGTTTCAGACAGATAAGGACTCAAATACAGGAGAGGAAGATAAGTTAGTTATTAGAACTGAAGTTCAAGACCAAGACTGGACTATCAGGACCAACAATTTAATGCTACGCCATAGATTGCTGAGATGGAACCTGTTGTCTAAAGTCAAGATTGGTACTAAAGAATAGGGTAAATGGTGATCTAGTGGCCCTGGAAATGGGGAAAGAAAAACTGCAGGCTGAGCTTGACATTATGTGGAAATAGATAGTCTTCTAGGATAATCTTATATATCATTTAGTCTAGTTTCTCTGCATGTTAATTTAAAAATTATCAGGATCCCATTTAGAGGCTTGCTCATATATACATGCCCATTTATAAAGTATTGATATAAATTTGGGATCTTGGTTCTTCTTGATTTTAAGAGAAACTTTGACATCATAAACTCTTTTGGTTGACCGTAAGTAGAAATTTAAGTACTGGATATTTTGTGGGATCATTCCTGTACTAAAAATTTTGGGACATGCTAAGCTCTATCAACTTCAGAGAATACGATGAGAGAGGGAAAGTGGTGGGAAGGAGAAGAGTGGGATCCACATGACAAAGCTTGCTAGTCATTCTAAAGTTAGCAGTTATTATATATTATCAGTTTTTTTCCCTGAAACATGAAGTTGGCTGGAGAGCCTGTAATCTGGAAATCCAGATTCTATCCAGTAAATATCAAAGGAGTAGAATAAACAGCTTGCATATAAAAAATAAAGACAGTAAACTAGCATAACCCCAAATCCATAGCATTCTGGAAATTAAATAAAATGGCCTTAAAGCACATTCAAGATACTAGTATATACTCACTAAAGTAGCAAAAGCAATAAAAATCCATTAGTGACAGGTTAGAGTAAAAAGGTATGCTTGTATATTTTAAGTGACATTGTAAATTGGTTCAAATTTTTTGCAGAGCTGTTTGTGACAAAATCTAGATAATGGTTTCTTTCCTTTGACCTAGTAATTTCACTTTGGGAAACATACTCCAAGAAAATAATCTAAAAGCAAACACATAAGTTGCTCCAAGCTGTTCATACAAAGCTGTTTACGAAAGGGAAAATTTGAAAATAACTCGAATGTTTAACAATAAAGGATTGTCCAAGAAAACTAGTGCTTAATACCATGGAATACTAGCTAGCCTGTTACATTGTACGGACTGTGTCAGTATGGGCCTGTATTTATTGTAAATAATTAAATGAATTCAGGACAAGAGGTGTACGTGAAACCTGATTAGAGTTATAGAAATACATATGCATGTACATGAAGGCCCATGAGAAGAGACTCTGGACTGAGGGGAGGGTGTGAACTCAGATTTATTGATATATTGAGGACCTTTGGGTTCCTTGGCTTTACATAATTAATCTCATTTCATCTTACAGCAACTTTGATAGACGTATTTTTTATTCAATTTCTATGCAAAAAGAAATGGAGTAGCTTACCTAAGGTCACATAGCTGAGTACATGGCAGAGCTGAAATTTGAACACCGTCTGAGATTCCAAAGCCCGTGCCTTCTCATTTCACCATGCTGAACCCATTTTCTAAAGTTCTTTTTAAAAAATACTAGCCTCATCAAGTGATTCTCTAAAATGGATTGAGTGGTTAAAGAAAATTTGAAAATGTATGAAAATAAGTCCTCCTGTTAACTGGCATAAACTTTTGAAGTTTTACAGTAAATGAGCCAGTTTTCCATCTAACACAGCATTTTCTAAACATATTTGACCAGTAAACCCTCTGTGTGTGTATGTTTGCACGTGCTCAGGCATGTATGCAGCAATTGTTAATAACTCAAAGAACTCTAGACCTGCAGAACACACTTTGGGAAATATTGATTTAAAGTTCTGTGCTCACTGGACGCATTCTTTTGAGATTAAGTATTAAAATATCTACACTTATAAAAGTCAATTATCTCTACTGTATAAACCTCTATCAGAAGATGCCCTGATAGATAACTGTTGAGAGATTATATATAAATAAATCTATATATCCATACTTTCTCTTTTCCTTAGACAGGTAAGAGACAACTCTTTAAATATGAGGACAGAAAATTACCACAGAATTCCTGAGGTTGGTCTCCCTTGGAGAAACAAGTATTTGAAAAGTTGTCCCAATTATCCTGTAGATGAGCATAACAAGAATTTTGATGTTTCAAAGTAAAAAAAAAAAAAGTCATTGATGAGAAAGTAGTGAGCGTGAGATAGTCCTGAGGACTCTGAGATAAGGTGACACGTACTGGAACCAATACTGACCCAGTAGCACCCTGGGAGGTGATTGTGTTGGAGTGTTTAAAGAAATGAATGCCATGAACTGCAACCTTCCGGCTTTGATCTAGTCAGGGACAAGGGCCTCATCACTGAGTGTGATTTAGAGAACTGATGTTTTCCCCAGAAACATCAATTCAAAGCCTGTGGCAGTGGCCATTCTAGAGGATTTAACCTGTCTCTGGACCCGACTCAAACTTTGAGTTCAAGCATTGCTTTGACAGCCAGCCACTTCCTAAGCCACACCAAGACATCACATACAGATGGCTGGGGTGTGTGGTTGACCCCAAAATCTCCATCACCCTGTCATGGCTCCGTAACTCCTTATATTGCAAATAAATGTATCATCTAGGTAAAACTAGTGCGTTTGTAATGTGTATGTACTTTAAGACAGATTTCAACAGGCTCTTTCCATCCCTGTCAATTGGAGCTCAGTCTCCCACAAAGAAACTATGGTGCTATCTCTGGAATGCTCTTACATCTTCTGTTTGGTGAACTCTATTGCCACCATATCTCTGAGCTGCCTCATGTCCAGCAAGTGGTACTTGGGTCCACCAATGCTCTCATCTCCTCTATTTCACACTTCTGAGCCTCTAGAGATTTGAAGTGTCTTTAGTCTTAAGGTCACAGGCCACTTTATCTGGAAGTCCTTCTACTGGGCAGGGAAAATTGATACCTTAGCACTATGACCTCAATGGCAGTCATGAACACAATGAGATTTGGTGCTACAGTCACAATCCACCAAGGCTCAAGTTTTCCTCTTATGTAGTCAGCACATCAACATGGGATTGAGATGGATTGGCTGTTCATCTCCAAACACTCATGTTGGACATCCTGGGAAACATTACAGGGACTAATGTGAGGATTTAGAGGTGAAATTACTCTTTTTCTGGACCCATTGCTATTTCTATTATGTGTTATTATCACCATGTGGAAATGGACTGGGATACAATATTTTTGCTTGAAGTGTGTAGAACAGTCATTTTCCCACACTCATTCACATTAAAATCCCCTCCAGAGGTTTTAAAAAATAGCCATATCTGAGGCCTGCTCCCCAGATTAATAAAATCAGAATCTCTGGCCATGGGGATTTGGCATTAGCATTTGTTACATTCCCCAGATGTTCTGAGCTGGGAATCACTAATATAGAAAGTTATCTTTATTAAATATTTGAAATGTGCCTTGTGATGTATTTTATGATTTAGACATTCCCTTATCTTCATGGCCATATTTTAATCTTCAGATCTGAGTCATTTTTGGTCTGGTTAATCCTGTTTCCAGTCTTGCATAAGTTGTGAAATAAGGCACAGTGGATATGGAGCCATCTGAATATAAAATGATCAATGGCCAAAACTTTTCTCAGGAAACAGAATCCTTACTTCTAGTAAGAATGACTTGATTTATATTACCAAAGATCTATTGGAAGTTTCTTGAGCCTTTAGAGAAAGGACACTTTAAGTACAGAAAACAAAATATAGTGTAATAACATAAATGCCAAAAAAAGGATTATTCTTGCAATTTTAGTAAATTATTTCATCTGTCTCTGAATTACAAATAATTCTTAAGATATTTATCAAAATAATAATCTAATATGGAATATGCCAAAGTATACAATTCTTTTCCTTTGCATTAGCAAAATCATAAATGAAAGTCATTAATGTTGTTTAGTACATAAAAGAGCTTGGGGTTGTAAAATAAAATGCAACTAATACAAATTAGACATTATTACCCTACCAGCTTCTCAGCTGTCACTCCATTTCATCATCTGCTCATACAAAGCCTCCTTGCAACTTCCTGACCCACTAACACAAATACCTTCCTCTTTCCATGATCAAAGACATAAATCAGACACTCCATCTGAACAGAGGACGTGTTTTCAAGCCTCCCTCCTGACTCATTAGGGAAATATCTACATCAAGCCACTAAAATCTATGATTGAAGAGCGCTGCATTAGAAGTCAGGTGACATGAGTTCTTGTCTAATATACAGGATGCTCTTAGGCAAGTTTTTATATCAGTCTGGACTTTAGATTCATCATCTGTGAAATGAGAGTTTGGTTTAATCACAGGCTAATTCTGGCCGGAAGATATATTTTGTTTGATTGGCAGTACTTTTTTGTTGTTATTGTTGTTTTTTTTAAATTTGCATCAGTTGCCAACATTTAAAAGTTGAGACATTTACACAATAATCTAAATTATATTGAAAAATTGGTAACGCTGGCCTACGTTCTTGTTTGGCAACAGTTGTTATTAGGTGCCACTGTGTCGATTCTGACTCATAGCAATCTTACGTACAACGGAACGAAACACTGACCAGTCCTGTACCATCCTTACAGTTGGCACAGTTGGCAACTATTGGCTGGAATTAAGTCTTTACCTCTCCCTTAAGATGGGACTTGTGCTTGCCAAGACATCACAGTCCCCACCAAGCTCACTTCATTCATTGCAGCACTGCTTGGATCCCGGGAGCATTAGAGTTTGTAATCTGTAGAATAATAACCTCATAGGTCCCTTCCAGTTCTGGAAATGTATGACTCTACTTTCCTAAACAGCCAACAAGTAGAGAAAGGAGAGAAAGGGAGGTAGGTGGAAAGGGCTAGAATGGGATGAGAAAAGAGGGGTCTTTTGGCTTTCTCTCTAGTTGGGTGTGGAAGTATGATTTCTCTTGGATAAGTAGATTTAGAAAACTGATCCATATATTTAGAGGAATTGGAAGATAAGAAAAACATATAAAATCACTGTTAAATTTACCAGGTGACATGGAATCGAGAGGCATGCCAAAGCAGAAAAATGACTACTGGATTTCATTTCTGTTTTTGTTTGAAAACTTTAGAATAGTTTCCTTTCAAATTATAAAAACCATTCACCGTTCATGCTAATTTTAGAATGTTTGGGAAATTTAGAAATGTATAAAGCAGTGCCAGATTAGTATCCATTCAATTCAAACTCTAAGGATATTAGCTTTAAAATATCTTCACCCTGTAAATTAAATTTAAGCATTAGGGTTATGCATTGTTGTTTGAATCCAGAGAGGGATAAATTATTTATTTCAGTTGATGATAATAAGTATTTGTTGCTGAGTCGGAATCACTCAAAGGCAATGGGTTTGGGACTTTCAGTTTGTGTGTATTAGGTACTACAACGGATACAAAGACAAGCCAAACAAATGGTATGGAACTTCAGGACGCATATACCCTATTAGGGGGAAATAATACAATTACCCATACCACTGATACAAGGCAAAAGGAGACAACTGGTTACAAAAATAAAAAAGTACCAAAAACAATAAATTCAAGGTCTGCAATTCAAGGAGGCTTGCCCATGAAAAAATATAAAGCATTTTATATTTTCCAATACAGTAAAAAAAGAAAAAAAAAAAGGAAAGGAAATCATTTCCAAATATTTATTGAGTTATAAAAAATAATGCAGTTCAAAACATAAAGATTCTATTGGAACCGTACAATTGCTTATCAGTGCAGTATACATACATGTTTATACTTAAAATTATTTTAAGATAAAAGATACTAAAGCATTATGAAAACAAATAGGAAATGGATCTCCATCATTAATCACTGTTTTGGGAAAATAAATAAAGTTATATTCCACAGCCTACTGGATGAATATTGTACTTTGACCCAAACTTCATGGGACCTACTACTGAAATCAATTACCACAATTTAAAATACCTGTTTGAAAGATTTGCATTTGCCTGTAGGTCACAAAACAACCATTAAAAGATTTCAATGTGTTATGAATAATACTTGAGAGAAAAAGTATCACGTCCAAACACATACTGGTAGAGAAAAGAAATTTCTCCTGATTTAAATTAAAAATGGTAATTGGTCCATATTTCAAAAAACCTTAACTCTGAAAATGTTTGGCCATAGCATTTTTGTATATATAAAACCTAATGATACCCTACATAACAAGTTCCCAGATGAAATTACAAATAATTAGATGCTACATATACTGTTTTTCAGTCTACAATGTTCTTAAATTATCTTTGCCGTGCAAATTAAAACTTGCTTTCATCTTTGTAGTGAGTGGCCAAGGGGAAAATCGTCTCAAAATGAATGTGAGCCAGTAAATTTTGAATCACTAAAATTTGTGGCTATTTTTCCTTAGAATTTTTTCTCCTACATAAAAAATATGGATGTATAATAACATTTCCCCCAGATTTTTATAGTTATAAAGACAGGTATGCTTACCACAGGATCTTTATTTCTCTAGAAAATTTAGTGGAGACAGAAAACTGTCCATTGGATAAAGCATGTGTTATAAATGTGATCCTTCAAATTTACTGCTGATTTATCAAATGTATAGTTGTCAGCCTATTCAATTCCTTTGATGGATCAACATTTCCGTTACTAAGAGAAAATGTACACCTCTGAGCTGTATACTATTCTCTGTAGACCAAAAAACCGTGGTTGTCATAGCAACTGCAAACCGTGGAGAGTCTGTCATGACCCAGTAGCAGGATAATGGAAAACATCTGCCAGGAAATCACTGACTGGCACAAGGTCTTCGGTAGGAAGTATTTGAGAGAATTTAACCTTAAACGATTTCCTCAATTCTGATCTCAGACTCTCCCACTGCAAATATTTAAAATGTTGCTATTCTTCCCAACATCTACAGCACACAATATAGAAAGAAACAGAGAGAAAAATGTGCTATTCCTCAGACGTAGGAAAATAGGATTTATTTATTGCCAATAATAAGATTTTAAAGGAATTTAGTTCTTAAATGTAAACTGCTTATGATAAAGACTGCTCCTCCTCAAAAATAATTGGACCAGTAATTTTCGTTCTTTGACCTAAACCAAACAAAAAAAACCAAACTTGTTGCCACCAAGTCGATTCTGACTCATAGTGACCCTATAGGACAGAGTAGAACTTTAACTTGGTTGAATGTCAGAATTACATGCCTGACTTGTAAAAAGACAGATTGCTGGACCCTACCCTCAAAGTTTCTGATTCAGAAGGTCAGGATGGGGCCTGAGAATTTGTATTTCTGAAGTTTCCAGATGATGCTGTTGCTTCTGGCCCAGGATCTACATTTTCCAAACCACAGACATAAACCAAGAGCCATAGAGAACTCTAAAAGCTTGCTAGCAATAATCTTGAGAAGAATAAGAGAAATGTCAGTTCTTATTACAAAGCTCACCTCAATGATACAGACTGCAGTGGTTTCCAAATCTGGCCCTGAGTGAGAAAACACTTTAAAAATAGAAATTTCCAAGTCCTACCTCTTCAGATTTGGTTTTAGTTAGCCTTGGATGGAACCCAGGGTCTGATATTTTTAACAAGCATCCCAGTTGTTTCTGATGCAATCCTCAAAATTATTGTTATGTTTGAACCCATTGTTGCAGCCACTGTGTCAGTCCATTTCGTTGAGGGTGTTCCTCTTTTTTGCTGCCCCTCTATTTTACCAAGTAAGATGTCCTACTCCGGGGACTGGTCCTTCCTGATAACATGTCCAAAGTACATGACACCAAGCCTCACCAACCTCGCTTCCAAGGCACACTCTGGCTGTATTTCTTCCAAGACAGACTTGTATGTTCTTCTGGCAGTCCACCACATATATTTTATAAATAATATAATATATATATTTTTTCACCATACTTATTTAATCTGTATGCTGAACAAATAATCTGAGAAGCTGGACTATATGAAGAAGAACAGGGCATCAGGATTGGAGGAAGATTTATTAAAAACCTGCATTATGCAGATGACACAACTTTGTTTGCTGAAAGTGAAGAGGACTTGAAGCACTTACTGGTGAAGATCAAAGACCACAGCCTTCAGCATAGATTACACCTCAACATAAAGAAAACAAAAATCCTCACAGCTGAACCAATAAGCAGCATCATAATAAATGGAGAAAGGATTGAAGTTGTCAAGGATTTTCATTTTACTTGGATCCAGAATCAGCACTCATGGAAGCAGCAGTCAAGAAATCCAGCGACACATTGCCTTGGGCAAATCTGCTGAAAAGACTTGTTTAAAGTGTTAAAAAGCAAAGATGTCACTTTAAGGACTAAGGTGTACCTAACTCAAGCCATGGTGTTTTCAGTCATCTCATATGCATGCGAAAGCTGGACAATGAATAAGGAAGACTGAAGAAGAATTGACATCTTTGAATTACGGTGTTGGCAAAGAATACTGAATATACCATGGACTGCCAAAAGAACAAACAAATCTGTCTTGGAAAAAGTACAGCCAGAATGCTCCTTAGAATTGAGGATGGCAAGACTTCATCTCACATATTTTGGACATGTTATCAGGAAAGACCAGTCCCTAGAGAAGGACATGCTTGATAAAGTAGAGGGTCAGTGAACAAGAGGAAGGGCCTCAATGAGATGGATTGACACAGTGGCTGCAACAATGGGCTCAAGCATAACAGTGACCTTGAGGATGGCGCAGGACCGAACAGTGTTTCATTCTGTTGTACATGGGGTCGCTATGAGTCGGAACCAACTTGACGGCACTTCACAACAATAACAACATTACAATTATGTATTTATTTATAACACATATATTATAAAATAGACAATATGTAACACATAATAAAATAAAATATAAATAATAAGGCATATTAAATATTAATTTTATCCCATATAATATGCTATATGTTAATTATTTTTAAGGAAAAAATCTTTCACTCTTTTATTAATTAAAATAGTTATTAAAATAAAGTTTATGTTATCCTTAGTTCATTTTTTTAAATTCTATTTTGGTGCATCCTTTATAATGTAAAGAATGGAGGATAGTGGTATTTCTTTATAAATAAATGTATTGGGGATATGTGTTCAAAAATATGTTATTGATTTGGATATGGAAATAAAAAAATTTGGGGATCAGAATTTTGAGAAACTGGATTAGAGAAAATACTTTTTATCGGAGATCTAGTCAGCAAATTAGAAATCTTTTGTTTTCTCATCTATGAAGTAGGGATATATACCAATTAATGAGAATGATGTGAATATTAACTATTTGGATATTATAGGCATTCATTGATGCTACTTGTTATACATTTTAAAACTATTGTAATTCTTAAATAATTATTGGGATAAAAGTAACTAATTGTGACCTATTTATTATTTCTTTTGTGAGTAACCAACATTTAGTGTCCTTCAGTTCTAAGCAATGCCCATGTCCCCTATAATAAATTCTCTTTATCTTGTTTAAACTAGCTCAATTTAATTACCAACAACAATCCTAATGAACACATTAGCAATTTTTATTTTTGTTTCAGCAGTGGAAATCTTTTTTCAAAATGAATTATTTATGAATCCCTAATACCTAAAGAAACAAAAATGGAAGTGCTCCATTGCTCCAGCTATTAAAGTGTCCTCTGGAGATCTAATTATGTGGCATGCCTCCCCCTCTTCCTTGCCAACTAATGCACCTTCATACAATCCTGTGGCTCCCTGGAACACTGTTTGACAATCATTTTCTTCCTGTTTACCATTTTCTGTACATGTTTTGTGCTGCTTCATATCTGTGTTTTAGCCCATGTTATCTCTTTGTTCTGGAAAGTTCTTTGAAAAAAGTTTCATTATCAATACTTTAGCTATTCGTCAAGGTTTGTGGTACCAAATGCCTCGCAATTCCGGAAGGCTTGTCTAATCACTCTTCTGCCTCCTGAACTCCTTATCGATCTAAAAATTCAAAACATTTACTCTGTATTATTATTTAGGCTACGGACCCCTGGTGGTGCAACAGTTAAGCTGCTAATGCTTTGGTGGTTTGAACCCACACAGCGGCTCTGCAGGAGGAAGAACTGACAATCTGCTCCCATAAAGATTACAGTCTAGAAAATCCAATGGGGCAGTTCTGCTCTGTCATATGGGGTCGTTATGAGTTGAAATCGACTCCATGGCTCCTAACAACAACGTTATCTAGGCTACTTATTTTGTTGTTGTTGTGTGCCACCAATCTCCACTCATAGCGACCCTATATGACAGAGTAGAACTGCCCCATAGGGTTTCCAAGGCTACAATCTTTATGGGAGCAGATTGCCAGGTCTTTTCTCCCACAGAGCTGCCAGTGGGTTCGAAATTCTAACCTTTTGGTTAGCAGCCGAGCAACTTAACCATTGTACCACCAAGACACCTTAGGCTGCTTGTTTAGGTCTCCAGTATATACGGTCTCTATGAGTCAGAATCGACTCAGTAGCAGTGGGTTTGGTTTTCATATATATAGTATATAAAGTCTAGAATTCAGGTACTCTATGTTACACAATTTTATAATACCCACATAACCTATAGTGGTACTTTATACTTAGTAGATGTTTGATAAATATTTGTTAAATCATTTTCACCTTTTAATTATTCTCCTGGGTTTCTTTAGTTAAGTCCTAGCATTAATTCTAACATTATTCAGTCTGGCACACAATCAGATTCTTAGGTAGCCATGACTAGTAATCTATATGCACTTCAGTTGTGAAAAACCAATGTTAATTGGGTATTTTTAAAATGGGTTAGTTAGCTACAGTTAACTTTGAGATAAGAGGTATGAAAATAAAAACTCCTTATAAATATAAATATTGTGAAAAGGCATCCTATTTTCATTTTTTAAAATTCCATTGGCATAGACATATAGGTATAGAGAGAATATGAGATGTTGTCAACTGTAATTATTTTCAAACTGTGCACTGCAGTCCGAGGAGCACACTGGAGCCCTCTAAAGGGCCACAGTCGGTGGTAGTATACTGACGGAGACAGAAGAAACAGTAAACGAGGACTTGGGGTTATTTAAACAAATGGTTCGTTGGTTAAAAAAAAGAAAGTTTGTAAACCAATTATCTTATTCCTCTGAAACAAATGAACTAAAATAATCCCAGACAGAAATTGTCTAATCTTTGTCATAACTTTCTCTGCGAAAGGAAACAATTACATGCTGATTTAAGTATTTGGAGGGAAAACTTGCAGAGAGTAATGTTGATTTTGGATGTTTAGGAAGACCACACAGCTATGGTTCTAACAGACTGTCCGATTTAATGCTCTGAAAATTCCGTACAAGTTACATCCCCTGTTATATCAGTAAGAGAAGGGGAATGGATCTAACACTTAATAAACACTTACTTTATGCAAGCCAGTATATTAGATTCCATTCTCACAATAGCTTTATAAAGTACTACTTATGGTCAGCTTTCCAAAGTTACTCAGTGAAGTCGTGGAGTCAGGATTCAATTGAATGCACTTACTAAATGAGACAAACAATGAATGAAAATTATTCAGCATATTAAAATTTGTGTTTTAATTTTTTCTTGGAAATTAAAGATTTTTTAAATTTTTATTTTCATTTCCTAAATCTGAACTTAAGGTAGTCTTTGCTTCGTAAAGAACTATATCGATGGTGCCTCAGGCTGATGCTTATTGTTATAAGTGATAAAACACAATATTGATATGTAATAACAACTGCAACTTCCCTAAAGGGTGTATTAGAAATCATACAAGTCGAGTATAAGTCATTTAATATCAACATAGCTCTTGAAATAAGAGCAGAATATATCTCACTTGTGATAGCAGTTCTGTGGTTGTTAGGTAATATGTACACAAGTTTCTACTGCAGCCATTTCCTTTCTTTTGTCAATCAGCTATTAGAAATACTAAAGTAGATGTCATAGTACTTTGTGTGACTATGGTTAGAGAGACAGTTAATGGAATGATATATGTCTTAGTTTCCCAGTGATGCTATAACACAAATACCACAAGTAGGCGGCTTTAATGAACAAAAGCTTATTTTCTTACAGCTCTGGAGGCTAAAGCACAAATCAGGGTCTTGGCACTGTTGATGTCTTCCTTGTAGATAGTCCCAGGCATTCTCTGGTTCTTGGCTGACTACTCCCCCTACACACATAGACGCATATCTCTGTGTCTATCCTGCTCTTTTTATAATTCAGAGGTGGTTATATTTAGAACCTACCCTACTCTGGTATGATCTGATGAACATAACAAAGAAAACCCTATTTCCAGACAGGATTACCTCAACAGGTATAGGGATTTCAACACATATTTTTTTTTTCGGGGGGGCACAAATTAATCCAATAAATGCATGTGATAAATATATAAATGCATGTGATAAAATAAAATATCTGTAGGCTTTGCATAATATAGCATCACTGCCAAATGATAAGCCTACGTATTCAAAAATTGTGATAACTGAATTAATATAAATGCCCCATCTTTTATAAAAACATATGTAATAATGATCTTTGTATTGATTTGTCATTCAACAACAAACACTAAAGTTTTCCAGATTCCTTAAGACATCAACTTTTTAACTTTCTGCATCTTTCAGATATACTTCACATATATTAAAGATTAGGAATACAATATTATTAGTAGTAATAACAGGTGGGGAGTCATGCTTTGCATGGTGGGAGAAATGAATAGGATGGTGAGACTTCATCTCACGTACTTTGGACATGTTTTCAGAAGGGACCAGTTCCTGGAGAAGGAAAGACATCATGCTTGGTAAAGAAGAAGGTGAGCAAAAAAGAGGAAGACCCTCAATGAGATGGATTGACACAGTGGCTGCAACAATGGGTTCAAACATGATTGTGAGGATGGCGCGGGACCGGGGAGTGTTTCATTCTTTTGTGCACAGAGTCACTATGAGTCCGAACTGACTTGGCACCTAACAGTAACAACAATAGGCAGTCCGTCACCCCAAGCATTTGGAACCCAAAGCATTCAATTTGAGACAGACAGAAAGACGAGAAACATGCTGATATCCAAGGCGCTTTCACCTTGACACTAACACTCAATATAGCAGCTTATTCAAAAGCTCAATTTTTTAAGTTTAAGTTGTTTAGTTTTTACCATATTAAGCACTTGTGGTAAAGGAATCTATAAATGAGCTTCAGGTAAGGAAATCCATAAAGCACTTGAAATTGCTTGCAGAATATTTTGTGTGTGGTGGTGGATGAGAGTGTACATTTTGCCGGGGAGAAGGTATATGGCTTTCATCAGATGCTCAATTAGCCTATGACCCCAAAAAGTTTTAGAACTATTAATACAAAAGATCAATTTAAGTGCTACTTAGTTGTTAAAGGAAATTGTTAACAATAATGTATTGCTGTTTTATGTTGACATAGCAAAAAATCTGCCGAAATAAAATTTAATGGCATGGATTTCGATTTTGCTCTCTGTTAAAGACACGTTTATGCAGACTTAAGTGGATATCTTACAGTTACCTTCAGCAATCTGAATAAAATCAGGGGACACATGCTCAATTGTCTTCAGAGGCTAAGAAGGTATTAAAAATATGTACAATGCTAAGCATATGCATGTAAGACGCTGGGGAGTGGTGAGAATGATTACACACTGATAAGTACAAACCTCTCTAAAGGCATTCAAATTCAGTGTGTCTCTTTTGACACCATGAGGTTGAGAAAAACACCAACTGGCCACCATTTTGTGACCCCTGAATGGATAAAGAATCAAGGTCAAGTAAATCATGACACCAATACATGCCTCATATAGTTTTACTGATTGTGCTCAGTGAATTTGTCTCATATTTGCCAAAATTTTTATTGGGTAGATAACTGCATAATGCTAATTCTGTTCTGGTTATGTCAGCCATTTTAATACTAATTTGGATTGCCTCAAATTTGATAAGATTAAATATAAAACAACAAGCTATAAATATATACCAAAAAACCCAAAAATAAATGCTTAATTGTGAAAAGTCAACATGTGAGGCTTCTTTGATCATCTGTAAACCAAAACAACCAAACCCGTTGCTGTCGAGTCAATTCCAACTCATAGTGACCCTATGGGACAGAGTAGAACTGCCCTATACAGTTTCCAAGGAGTGGCTGGTGGATTCGAACTGCCGACTTTTTGGTTAGCAGCTGAGCTCTGATCATCTGTATTTGACTAGTATTAAAGTTTGTATTTTTTCTTAAGTGCAGTGAGTTAGATTTCAGCAAACCACAAGTAAACAGTTTAATACACTTAGACAAAAATATCTTTCTCTATCTCCTTTCTTTCTGAAATGCTTCTGAATTGCTAAACCATAGAGCACAGACAGGTGAGGTAAAATAAAACTGTAGTAAATTTGACCTCACATGTGTGTGTATATATATATATACATATATATATATGTATATGTATATATATATGTGTGTATATATATATATATATA
>NW_004443973.1:19019406-19023418 GCF_000243295.1 Trichechus manatus latirostris
ATATATATATAGAAAGAGAGAGAGAGGGAGAGATTTATATCTATATAATTTGTTCTGTTTTTCACTGGCAGTATAACAGACCATAGATGTTCTAGAGCAAACTATTCACACCTTCTATAAACATCTTCTGTCTGGAGCTTCTATTCTTCTTCATGCTTCCCAGGATTCCTTTCTTCTCATCTTCACTTTCCTTTCTTTATAAGTTGGTGGAGGTGAAATGGGGATTTATTTTTCTTCTCTTTGTTACCTACTGACAGAAAGTTAGAATCACAAAGCAGTAATACATCAGGATATGGGGAGCAGCTGCTATTAACCAAAACCAAAAAGCAAACCCACTGCCGTTGAGTCGATTCTGACTCACAGCAACCCTCTAGGACAGAGTAGAACTGCCCCATAGGGTTTCCAAAGCTGTAAATCTTTATGTAAGCAAACTGCCACATCTTTCTCTTGCAGACTGGATGGCGAGTTCGAACCATTGACCTTTTGGTTAGCAGCTGAGTGCTTAGCTGCTATAAAGGAGGTCCGAAAATGAGAGAGATGGTGAAGGTGATTTTTAAGAAGTCAGATCAGGACTTCCGGTCAACATGGCGCTATAGACAGAAACACCACACTGTCCCTCCACAAAAAAGATTTGAAAAATTAAGCTAAACACAGAAAACGTCAATCTTGAAACCCTAAGCATCAAATGAAGAGATAAAGAACCCAAACAAGCACCAAATGGAGTAAGAAACTGACAGAGAACAGAGAGTGAGGAGAGATACATATACGTGCAGAGGTCCCCTATCAGCTAACGCAGCACGGATCTGCCATCTTGGACTCTTATCGGAGATTGGTGAACAGAGGGTATGGGAAAGCAGCGTCACGGAGCTTCCAGCAGGAGACAGAACAACCGGTAACCAGTGATATATGCTTTCCCACCCCCCACCCTTCTTCACCCCGACTCAGCCTCCTCTGCTTCCTGCAGCCACAGTCTCTTGGCTGGGAAGCACTGGCTTCACCCCAGTGCTGCTTGGATTCCACTCGCCTGCACTGGCTGGCTCTCTGAATGCCATTTGTTGGCTGCTGGTGTTGCTTTTTTCTGCTTCTTTTGATTTCTCCAGATCTGTCACCACCTTCCCCTCTTTGCTCTCAACTACCTGGCTCCATGCACCATCTTTGCTTCTTCCTGAAAGGCTGTGAAACTCCACTCAAATGTGAAACTGCTTCCTGGCCAGTGCTGCCACGCTGGTGGGATCCCGGGGCTTTTGTTTGTTTGTTTGTTTTGATCTGTTTGTTTGCTTGTTTTCTTTTTCTTTTCTTGAATTGGGAGCCTGGGAAGTGCTGCGTGGCTTGGGACCTACCCCTCCAGTTTGCGCAGACATGCAGAGGGATCCCTGAGGGCATTTCTTTTTTCTTGTTTTTTTGGTATTTTGTTTTGTTTTTTTGGGGGGTTTTCTTGTTCTTTTTTTATTTGCTTCTTTTTTCTTTTCCCTTTTTGTCTTTCTTCATTACTCGGTTTCTCATCTCTCTATGCTTACTTTATCTTCATGTCGCCTGAATACTTGGCACTGAGTGACACCTCTAACCCCTTCTAGCCAGGCTGTACTTCAAGGCCTGGGAGAAACTTCTCCAGACCTCGCAGCCATACCAGTGCGATCGCCGAGGGCTTTGCTTGTCTTTTTTCTTTCTAATTTTTATTTATTCATTTTTTTCTTCTTCTTCTCCTTTTCCTTTTTCTCCATTTCTTAGTCTCTCATCTCTCCACTCCAACGGCAAGCTCTCTTAGCACTCTTTTTTGTTTGTTTGTATGTTTTTGGCTCCTGTTCCTCTCTCTACTCTTTCCCAAACCCATCTTAGCTCCGCACATCACTATCTTCCCCCTCCATCCTGTCTACCTGCACCATGCGCTGAACATCATACCCCCAAGCAACTGCCTACCGGAACCTTCCCTGCACTGATTCCCAGCCAGCCATGTTGGCCCTAGTACATGCCATAAACAATCCATCCCAGCAACTCCTCTTCAGCTAGACCTGCCCTGCTGTACCATAGCTGAATGACTGACCCTGCCAATTGGAGAAGGAGGCAAAAAGTATCATGCCCATAGACGAACAAACAACAAGGAACACACAGCCTGCCTGCTCAGACATAACCAAGTAAAACAAAAAAGCAGGACAAAACAAATAAATCTGCAATCAATACATGAGGAAAATACTGAATGCCCCCAAGACAACAGACAATACCAAAACATTTACAAAAACAGGACAGGATGGTTCCAGTAGGCAACAAAATAAAACAACAAATGACTCTCCAGGAGAAGAAAAGTCACTAGAACTACCTGATAGTAATTCAAATCTCTAATATTCAGAACTATCCAAGAGTTGAAGCAAAAAGCAGACACAAATGAGGAAAAAATAGACAAATTTATGGAAAAGGCAGAAAAATTCATGTAAAATACAGACATAAAAAAATGGAAGAATTCAGGAAAATAATGCAGGAACAAAATGCTAAAATAAATTCACAACTAGAAATCATACAAAAACAACAATTAGAAATCCCAAAGATAAACAACAAGATTTCAGAAACAGACAGTATCATAGAAGGACTGTGGAGCAGGTTTGAAATGGTGGAAGACAGGATCAGCGAAATTGAAGACTAACACTTGGATACAACTCTGTTTGAGGAAAAATCAGAAAAACAAACAAAGAAAAATGAAGAGACCCTGAGAATTATGTGGGATACAATCAAAAGCAAAAATTTGCAAGTGATCAGAGTGCCAGAACAAGGGAAGAAAACAGAAAACACAGAGGATCTTTGAAGAACTGTTGACAGAAAACTTCCCCAATATCATGAAAGATGAAAAGCTGGCCATCCAAGAAGCTCAACAAACCCCATGTAGGATAGACCCCAAAAGAAAATCACCAAGGCATATCATAATCACACTCGCTAAAACTGAAGACAAACAAAGAATCCTGAGAGCAGCTCAAGAAAAACAAAAAGTCACAAACAGGAGAAACAATAAGACTAAGCTCAGATTATTCAGCAGAAACCATGCAGGCAAGAAGGCAATGGATGACATATATAAAACCATGAAAGAAAAAAATTGCCAGCCAAGAGTAATATATCCTGCAAAACCCTTTTTCAAATATGATGGTGAAATTAGGACATTTCCAGATAAACAGAAATTAAGAGAATCTGTAAAAACCAAACCAAACTTACAAGAATTATTAAAGGGAGTCGTTCAATCTGAGAATGAAAACATCAGCTCAGAGGCTGAATCTAGGACACAGGATCATATCAGCCAGATACCAGTCTAGGAAATGAACTCTCAAGGACTATCCAAAACCAAAAAAAAATACAAAAGGGAAACAGAGAAGTTAACCTGTAAAGGACAACAACATCAGAACAATAGAACAGGGAATAAAAGGTGTAGGTATAGAAACTTCTAACAGAGAGGAAGGCAAGGCGATACCAAGTAATAATAGACTGCTTCAAACTTAGGATATGGGTAAATTTCAAGGTAACCACAAAGAAACTTAACAAACCTACTCATCAAAATAAAGAGGAAAAACATAAAGTCTCATTAAAAACAAAACCTACAAAAACAAAAGAAGTGAAAAAAAATCCACAAACAAAACGAATTCAGCACAGGATATTAAGAGGAACACAAAAAACATCAGCACCACAAAAAAAAAACAGTACAAAATGGCAGCAATAAACTCACACCTATCAATTACACTGAATGTAAATGACCTCAATGCACCCATAAAGAGACGGAGAGTGACAGAATGGATTAAAAAAAAAGGATTCATCAATATGCTGTCTACAAGAGACACACCTTAGAAACAAAGACATAAATTTATTAAAAAGTAAAGGATGGAAAAAATATATCAAGGAAACCACTACCAAAAAAGAGGAGGAGTGACAACACTAATTTCAGATAAAACAGACTTTAAAACAAAATCCACCATAAAAGACAAAGAAGGACACTATATAATGATTAAGGGGATGATCCATCATGAAGACATAACCATAA
>NW_004443973.1:19023518-19085408 GCF_000243295.1 Trichechus manatus latirostris
TTGTGCAAGGAAAGATTATGGAACCTCCATAGACACATCCAAACTTCCTGAGGGAGTGAATTGCTGGGCGGAGTGCAGTGGGGACCATGGTCTTGGGGCATCTATCTTAATTGGCATAACACACTTTATAAGGACAGTGCTCTACATTCTACCTTGGTGAGTAGCGTCTGGGGTCTTAAAAGCCTGTGAGCAGCCATCTAAGATACGCCACTGGTCTCGACCCTTCCGCAGCAAGGGAGAATGAAGAAAACAAGATACAAGGGAAAGATTATTCCAAAGGACTAATGGACCACAACTACCACGGCCTCCACCAGACTGAGTGCAGTACAACTAGATGGTGTCCGGCTACCACCACTGACTGCTCTGACGAGGATCACAACAGAGGGTCCTGGACAGAGTTGGAGAAAAATATAGAACAAAATTCTAACTCACAAAAAAGACCAGACTTACTGGCCTGACAGAGACTGGAGAAACCCTGAGAGTATGGCCGTCTAACTTCCTTTTAGCTCAGTAATGAAGCCACTCACGAAGTTCACCAGCCAGCCGAAAATTAGACAGCCCCATAAAACAAAACGAGACTAATGGGACACAACGGTCCAGGGATAAGGACTAGAAGGCAGGAGGGGACAGGAAAGCTGGTCATAGGGAACCCAAGGTTGAGAAGGGACAGTGTTGACATGTCGTGGGGTTGTTAACCATTGTCATAAAACAATATGTGTACTAACTTTTTAATGAGAAACTATTGGTTCCGTAAAAAAAAAAAAAAAAGGAGTCAGAATAGTCATTAATGTGTATGCAAATCTCCTGGAGGACCTTGTTAAAATGCATATTCTTATTCAATAGGTCTAGGATGGAGCCTGAGAGTCTGCATTTCTAACAAGCTCGCAGTGATGCTGATGCTGCTGGTCCTTGAATCACACTTTGAGTAGGAAGGACTGTTTTCTTTATGAGTGCACTCCTTCCTTGATTCTTCTGAAAGGCAGTGCAGATTTAAATCACTTTTCCTTCTTTTTTTCTTGCTCATTTATTATTGTTTTGCATTTATTCTAGGCAGGATTGAGCCCAAGGTTGTCAGGACTTATACAGTGTTTTGTGAAATCTACAATTTTTCCTAGGCACGAATGTCGTACTGCGGCATGTGTCAGGAAGTAACATTGACAAGAAGATAAAACAGCTTTGCTGCAGTTGTCTCGATAGGATAATTATGCTGCCTTTTTATAAACTACCAGTCTAAAAGGCCATTTTCTAAGCACCTTCTCGGTTCCAGGCATGGTACCAGTCCTGGGGCCACAAAGTTGAAAACGCCATAATCCCTGCTGGTAAAGATAAAAAATTGATTGTTATAGGTGCTATGATAGGGTGTGTGTAAATGATATGGGGAAAGAGATGGAAGTGCAATTTAACTGGCATATGGGGAAGAGTGAAAGACCATAGAGATGAGGTAAATTTGAGTTAGGACAGGTTTTACCCGTCAGAAAATGGAGAGCAGACAACCCATGTGGAGAAAACAGCACGGGCAAAGTGTGGAGATACTTGCCTTCACAGTGCGGCTTTTGATGGTAGGTGTTAGCTTTTCATTTGACAAGTTCTCTACTGGGGAAAAAAGGAAAAATTTGAGGAGCTGTTTTCACACCAGTATTATTCACAGTAACTAATAATTGAAATAAGAAGCAGGTATTTCTGGGCAAAATAAAAAGAATTTGAAAATGCAAGTAAACAGTAAATGTTTTATAATTACTCTCTGTAGTGCATTTGTAAAGCAAGCTTTTGAAAAGAAAAAAGAAAGAGTGTGTTTTTGCCATCTGTTACAAAGGGTTGCCACGGAAAAGGTGAACCTCAAAACCAGACTCACTGGTGAAGAACTTACTTAAGCACACACGAGAGATACCTTTTACTGCTTTCAGGCACAAGACTAGTTACTCCGTGGAATTAGAGTTGATCTCTTTTGACTAGGATATCTCCACGTGAAGGGTGAAACTTGCTAAGAGACAAGCTTTACAGTGTTTCATTTTTGTCTTTTTCCTATCAGTCAAAATGGCTGATAGACATTTATTAGGGAAACGTTAAAAGCAGTACAGTATGCTGCAAGTTTCAAATATAACTCACATTAAATTAATTCTTTTGATACATACACATTTATTTTGTCCTATTATATGCTAGGAGTCCTGGGTGGAGCAAGCGGTTAAATGCTTGACTACTAACTAAAAGGTTGGCGGTTTGAACCCACCAAAAGGTGCCTCAGAAGAAAGGCTTGGTGATCTCTTTCTGCAAGGTCACTACCTTGAAAACCCTAAGGAGCTCAGTTCTACCCTGAAACACATGGGGTCACCACAAGTCATAATCAACTGGACGACAACTAGTTTGGTTTATTATATGCTGAGCATTTTTCTTTGGAGATAACATAAAAAACAAGGACAGCTAGTACCCCTGATCCCAAGAAGCTTACTTTCTAATGAGTAGCATTACTAGGCAACAGTGAGTTATATTTGAGAGTGGTCCTCAAAGTCTGCTCCGTGGGTGCTTGGATGTTCTTTTCAGGGGGTCCACAAAGTCAAATTCCTTTTCATAAAAATACCAAAACATCATTTTCTTTTTTCCACGTTGCTGACATTTGCATAGATGTTGCAAAAGCAATGGTAGGTGAAACTGCTGGCACCTTAGCATGAATCCGTTCAGTGGCACCAAACTATACTGTAGTTGTGGTCATTGTATTCTTACTGCCACACATCTGCAAGGAAACAAACCAAAAATCAGAGAGAGAAAAAAAACCACTTTCATTTAAGAATATCCTTCATGAAGCAGTAAAAAAATATTAATTTTTATTAAATCTTGACCCTTGAGTGCGTATTTTTTAAACATTTTGTGTAATTAAATGGGAAGTATAAATAAACCACTTTTGCTTCTGAATAGCACTTGTACAATTGTTTGACACAGGCGCTAAGGAAGCTGCTTTCTTCCCCCCACCCCCATGTAAAACCATTTTTACTTGAAAGAAAGACCAGTAGACAAACTATGATTTTTCAGATTTGAGTATTTCACAGGCAGTTTCTTGAATATGAATGAATTGAGTCTATCATTTCAAAGAAAACAACTGTCAGTGTTGATTGATGATAATAACATTTGAGCTTTCAAGCAAAAATTAGAATTTTGGAAAATTTGCATCTGTCACTAAGAACTTGAGAGCTTCCCAGCACTTAAGATTTTTCTGATGAGATTGATGGTAAAATTAACAAATGTGTGGGGTTTTTCTTGATATCGTATAATGAAATGTGCCAACATTTGGAAGATCTACATAACTCAGTGAATGAATATCTTCTAAATGACCAATGTATGATGTTACAAAACAATGCATAGACAAAAGAGATATTCAAAGTACAAGACAGACCAACACATTTTAATGTAGCAGAGTACAAAATGTTCATTGATACCACTTCAGATTTCTCATTGCAACTAATCTTTTAAAAAACTACCCTACCGGAAGAACAAGATGGTGCCCGGCTACCACCAGTGACCACCCTGACAGGGAACACAACAGAGAGTCCTTGACGGAACAGGAGAAAAGTGTGTGCAGAACTCAAATTCACGTAAAAAGACAAGACTTAATGGTCTGACTGAGACTACAGGAATCCCAGAGGACATGGCCCCTGGACTCTGTTAACCCAGAACTAAAACCATTCCCGAAGCCAACGCTTTAGGCCAAAATTAGACTGGACTATAAAACATAAAATAATACTTGTGAAGAGTGTGCTTCTCAGTTCAAGTAGATACGTGAGACAAAATGGGCAGCTCCTATCCGGAGGCAGGATGAGAAGGCAGAAAGGGATAGAAGCTGGTTGAATGGACTCGGGAAACCCGTGGTGGAAAGGAGGAGTGTGCTGTTACATTATAGGGATTGCAACTAAGGCCACATAACAATATGTGTATAATTTTTTGTATGAGAAGCTAACCTGAGCTATAAACTTTCACCTAAAGCACAATTAAAAAAAAAAAACAAAAAAAAAACTACACTTTGTCAGTTTTTGAGATAGTACTTATAAAGAACATCTACAAAAATCTGAAAAGGATATTAATGTGCTTTTCCCTTTTCCAACTACATATCTGTGTGAGGCCAATTTTTAATTCATATACTTTTTCAAGTAAAGCAACATATTTCAACACTTTAAAAGAAGACACAGATATAAAAATTTAGCTGACTTCTACTAAGCCCGACATTAAAGAGATTTACAAAAATATGAAACAGTGCCATTCTTCTTACTTTTTTTGAGAAATATAGCAATTTTTCTTAAAAGTGCATCATTTATGCCAACAAGTGATAGGTTTATCATTGTTATTTTAAATGAATTAAAAATGAGTGTATTAATATTATCTGTTTTAATTTCTAATACAGTAAATATTGATAGGTATAGCCTATGTAAACAAAATCTTTTTGGGGATCCTCCAGGATTTTAAGAGCAAAAAAATTGTCCTTGAACAAAAGAATTAAGAATCATGTATTAGAATATACTATATTTACTAAAAGGAACCCTGGTGGTGCAGTGGTTAAGAGCTTGGCTGCTAACCAAAAGGCTGGCAGTTCGAATCCACCAGCCACTCCTTGAAAACCCTATGGGGCAGTTCTACCCTGTCCTATAGGGTCACTGTGAGTCAGAATCGACTTGATGGCATTGGGTTTTGTGTGTGTGTGTTTGTGTATTTACTAAAACAACCTGAGCAAAGGTGTCCCTGGAATGGAAAAGCAGGCTGCTGACGCTAGAGTAACGTGTTCATCTGTCTGTGTCCTATGTGGGCTCAGTGAGCACAGAGAGCGGGCCTGGCTTGTCATTCATCCCCTGTCCCAAACACAAGCCCAGGTGTAAGCTGTCAAATCTAGTGAGTTCATGTTTTTGACCATGAATTAGAGTCCCAGGGAAATTCTAAGAGTAAAACTAGCGGCTTTTGTCAGGCAGTCAAGCAAGGCCACCTACACGATTTGGGTTAAGAGGCTGCTACAAAGTCTAAATTGTTCCAAATCCTTCAGAAGCCCTATATACAGACTGTCATCCATTCATTTTTTGCATTGTATTTAATGCAGACCTGCTGTACGCCTGGCACAGTTCTCCACATGGGTGTGGTGGCACAACACCCTGGCACCTTCTCTAATACTGACAAAAGTGATTAATTATACTTTTGAGTAACTGATATTAAAGGCTTCCAAGAGGGCCTACATGTATGAATCAGAACACACTAGCCACCGCACCCCTCTGGATAGGATAGAAGGAACATTGATATCTCAATGGTGAGTAACCATTCCAAACGTGACCAGCCAAGCCTGGATACTCTCCCTCTAGAGTAAAGGCAAAAACATGTTTTAATCTGCAACTAGTCATTCTGCTACAAGTCATTATCTCAATGGACAACTGAATGACAATTGGCTTGTGTTTGGTGACAGAACTTCCTCAATATCCTGACCCCTTTATTACTAAATCCAGATTCAAACTAAACTCAAGTCTTTGGCGGAAAATCTAGCCATGCTAGGCACATATCAGGCCTGAAACAAACACTTCGCGATTGATTGACTTGATTGCTCGTTTCTGGTAACTGATTACATCAGGACTTACAAATGGTTCTCAAGGAAGAGTTAAATTTCAGTTTAAGATAGTTACTCCAGATGGCGTAAAGCACTCCCAGGACTGACAAGTTATGCAAGATCACGCTGGCAGGATTTAAAACTAAACTGCAGCCTTGTTACCTCTGCAAACTTTCTCCAAACTTTCCAAGATCTTTACTTTCCTAGATCTTCACAGCCTCACCGAAGACTCTTCAAGCTTACCACTATTTTAAGAACAGTCTTTTACTTATCATTTTTTCCTGTTACTTTGCAGCTTAAATTGAGGGGATTTCTTTTTTTATTTTTCTCCCTGAGGTTCTGATTTTTCAGACTGAAGATTGTGGACTAGCTACTTCTCTTCTCTAATGCCGTAACCAATAGCTGACTGCCTTCTCATTTCAGCACTGTCTTGAGAAAACAGTCATGTACAAAATCAAGTGATGTGAGAATGAGCTCATTGTGCATTTTTAAAAATAGAAAACATTGCACACACATAGAAATACTTGCCCAAGGGATTCCTTATATCTCGAACAAGAAAGCTAAGTCAAAACTAGGACTTAAAGACTTGCTTTTCTTATTGGATTACTGGTAGAAATTTCATTTCATTTTTTAGATTTCAGGCTGTATGCTTCTAATGGATTTTTCTTCTGTACAGGGCAAACGATTAATTGTCAATATTTAGTGCATTGTCTGATGGGGAAAGATGGGTTTATTTGGGTGCAAATAAATGGGTATGTTGGGGTGGAGGAATGAAGTGTGCCGACTGGTTATGCTTGCTGCTTGTGTGATATATGTAGCCATCCAGGCATAAGCCATGTTACTCTATAATGATGAGGGGATTACAGAAGAAAGTGTTTTTTACTTGGTTTGTCATCTCTGGTGACACAACGGTTGAGCTTGCCTGCTAACCAAAAGGTCAGTGGTTCAAACTCACCAGCCGCTCCATAGGAGAAAGATGTGGCAGTCTGCTTCTGTAAACATTACAGCCTTGGAAACCCCACAGGGATGTTCTACTCTGTCCTACAGGATCACTATGAATCGGAATTGACTTCGCATCAAAGGGGTTGGTTTTTTTGGGCAATATAATTTTGATCAGGGCAGTCAGAATTCATCTAATTGGGATATTTTTATATGTGGGGGACACATCATAGAGTAGCCCCTTAATCAGGCTTCCCTGTGTAATCCACTTAACTGTGTGCAGAACCTGTTACGTGCTTTTAAGCAATAGCATATGGAAAAGGAAAAAGGATATTGTAGATGTAATTAAAGTCTCTTGTTAGTTTGGTTTTGAGTTAATAAAAAAGATTATCCTGGGTAGTCTGACCTAATCAGGTGAACCTTTAAAACAGGGTTTAGGTCTTCCCTAAGCTCAGAAACTTGAAGCAACAGAGATACTCTCTTCTTCTAGCCTTGAAGAAACACACAGCCACGGCTCTATAGCTACAAGGAAATGAATTCAGCCAACACCCACGTGAGATTGGAAGAGGACCCTGAACCTCAGAAGAGGCCCAGCCTGGCCAACAGCCTAATTGTAGTCTCGTGAAACCCTGAGCAGAGGACCCAGCTAAGCTGATCCCAGACTCCTGACACACAGAAACTGTGAGCAAAGACATATGTGTTGTTTGAGCCACTCCATTTGCGGTAACTTGTTATACAATAGAAAACCAAAACCCTCTATGACAATATCTGAAGGTTATTTCATAGAGATGACAAAAGGACATTTTTTTTATTTTTAGAATGACTGAGCTGAAACACGTTAGAAAAATCTACATACAGTTTATTATATTGAGTAGAGGGTAGGTTCTGATATATTTCCAGATCTTTCCCAATAAAGTCCTAAGATTAGGTTGATGTTTCTGGATCCTTTGGATTCTTTTTGCAAGCCCCACGTTGGATCTTGTCCCAAACCATCTCTACTTGAATGCCTGTTTGTTGTTTCACAGAGGGCTCAGCAGTGGTATCATTCTTGTTTTGTCCATAGTATGATGTTTACAGTCTTTATCAGCTTGTTCCAAGCAAAGCTTTGCTATCTGTTAATATGCCTTGGAAAATGCTGATTGCTACTTTATACCTTAACCCAAAAATGACTCTACAATGCTATCATTATGTGTCTCTATTTGGAGTCCTTTGGGTCAGATTTGCTTTGTGGACTATGTTTTCTTTCACTGAGTTTTATCTGTCACAACTGAGATTTTGTTGTGTGCAGTGGCAGGAAACATTCCCTTTGTAGGAAGAGGAACTTATCATGTGGATTTGGAGCTGCAAATAAATACAACACACAAATGGATGCGTGACTCTTCCTGTTACTCTGTTAAAACTCCTGGTTGCACTAGCTATGGGATATTGTCCTTAGGTACCGTCATTGAGTCGGTTTCAATTTATAACGACTGTATGTGTAGCACCAATTGTCTGTCAGTTTGTTGCACTGCGGTGGCTTGCGTGTTGCTATGGTGCTGGGAACTATGCCACCAGTATTTCAAATACCAGCAGGGTCACCCATGGTGGACAGGTTTCAGTGGAGTTTCCAGACTAAGACAGACTAGGAAGAAGGATCTGGTGATCTACTTCCAAAAAAAACTAGCTAGTGACAACCTTATGAATAGGAACAGAACTATGAGATATTATGGCTTAATTATTTTATTCCTGATACTATGTTTAAATGTAGCTTAGTAATTAATAACTGATTAGTTATTTCATGAATCAGAGAAAAAAATTAAGACTTGACCTGAATTGGACAACCACATTTTATTGTGCTTATGAAAATAAGTATAAGCACTTTCAGAACCCTCTCAAGTACTTACAACAATAAGGAAAACTTAGTGGAAACTCCCTACAGAAGTGAATGGAGGCCCGGAGTGGTGCAGATGGTTTGGCTGCTAACCAAAAGGTTGGAGGTTCAAGCCCACCCAGAGACGCCTGTGAAGAAAAGCCTGGTTGATATGCTTCCAAAAAATAAGCCACTGAAAATTCTCTGGAGCACAGTTCTATTCTGACCCACATGGGGTCACCATGAGTTGGAATCCACTTGGAAACAACTGGTTTGCATATGTGAATACTTGAACACTTGGTTCGTTCATCGTTCATGAGTCTCTAAAATGCTTTCTATTAACTATTTCTTTAGCTTTACAATTTTTTGGTTTAATTTTTGAACTATGAATTCTTCTACGCTCAAGGAAAGAAATTTTTTTTTTTAAATAAAAATGTTTCACAAACTTTTTTCTAGGAGAGGTACAGTCAAATGTAAAACATTGTTTTTTTCCAGGAATGTTTCCAAAAATGTAAATTTGTTACCTCTAAAATAAATACAAAATAAACTGAAAATCTTTTCTTAAGGCTTCTCTACCTCCTTCCTCTGCCAAAAAAAAAAGAAAACAACCGAACTAGTCGTGTTTCTTAATGAAAGCTGTGCCCCCTGGTGGATAGGTTTGCAACAAAGTTACCTACTTTTTTTCCCCGCACGTAATTTTAACATACATTTATTTAACTGTTAAAAAAAGAAAAAAGCCAGAGAACACACATGAGAATATGGTTTCCTAAAATATTGGCATGCTTTGCAAGAGAATTCTTGTACGTAGTATGGGCAAAGAATGTAAATAGTTATAACACCCAATGTTAATTCCTTCTAATGACACCAATCCTGTAGAGGAAGCTTTTCTAGATTTCAGGGTGGGTTGATAATCTCTCTTAACACCCTAAATACTGAGTCCAACAAAATACTATAAGAGTTATCAAACTACAAATATATATGTATGTATTTTTATATATCAAGATAATGTTTGAATTGTTCCCTACTGTATTTTATCTTTTACTAAGCCTTTCCTCTTTTTCTGAATTCCTTTCCATCATGAAGCCTTTTTGTCAGAAAGTGTCAGGCTTCTCGCTTCAAACAACAAGAACTCAGATACCAGCTACGTCGATAATGGAAAAGTTATCATTCATCTTCAAATTAAATATTTATAAATGCATAGTAATGCTGGATTTTTATATCTTAAGACCCAAAGTTCAGAGAATTGAATGAATTATAGGTCCTAGAAAAGGAAGAATAGTATGTTTTGTAAGGTAAGTTCCCTCCTCATAGGAAAAGGAAAGCACTTCCACAGATGGCCAGTGGAACAAAAGAAGAGGTGAAATTAAGAGAAAAGGATCAAATATGAATGACCTGATTCTCCTTCTCACCTGACAATTGAAACTAGGATTGGGGGTTTGTGGTAGAGATTCACAGATAGATAGATTTAAAGGGCTCCCAAGCAGAGGGCACATTCCACATTTCTCAGGATGTAGCCAAAGAAAATTGCCAGGTAGTTAGGGAGGACCCCCATTTGACATGGACCTGGAGCAACTTGGTACTGTTATGGAGGCACAGGAAGTCTGAAAAAGTGACTACAGTGTCACCTGGTCTGCCAGTGTACCAGAGACATTTGGAGGTGGGAGGAGAAGAGAGAATCCGCTCAAGAGATTCAGAGCTGCTGTGGCCAGAATCTGACAAGTTTCCATTGCTTGTGCTATATTTCTTGCTCTGCTTAGCTTGTTCAGCATTCCATAGGTAGCATCTATGTAGTATTCTTTGTTCTGAAGGAAAGATGTCTGAATATATCTTGAGAACATATTCAGCTCACCACAAAATACCCTTGTCTAGAACACTCGCCTTGAATAGCTGAGAACAGTCATAAGCATCCCGTTCCCCACAGCACTGAAATAGACGGGGACCTGGACACCAAGGAATGGGACTGATTGTGTCTAAGGGGAAGTTCTCATGCACTTACACTTGGGTAGCCTTGAAGAGAATCATCTCAAGTGTTCATCTGCAAGAAGGAAAGTGTGAAACTTACAACCAAATACTGATTGTCCAGTTCTCTCTTGTTACAAGCAGGTTTTTATCCTAAGTATCTGGCAAGATTCTTAATAATTACTGAAAAAAATGTGTGTAGCCTATATTTACTCCTCAGGCTGCCTCTAACTGTGAGACTTCGGGCACGTTCTCGTGGATCTTCAGCTATGACCCTATGATAGAAATGATGTTCAGAGCTAGATGCAAAGTTGCCAGTAGAAGATAGAGAAGGAATGACAGGGAAGGTTATTGTTAGGACCTTTTTCAGGGTTTTTTGGATGTTTATTTTCTCTTAAAAAATAGAATCTCTTCAGAGGAAGAAGGTTAGTTTCAGAAATAGCAAGACAATCTGGGATAGATTTGGAGAAACTATCCTTTTGGATGAAAAGTACAGGCCTATTAGAAAGAGCCTGCAGAAATTCAGAAGCCACAGTCAAATGAACCATCTCAGACAGTAAAAGGTATAGTCACGTTAAGACCATGGAAAGATGAACGGCATGGCAGGAAATCTGAATTGGAGCGAGGAGCTATATTTGCTTGAAAAGCAACAGAAAGCTTTCTGCCTGCTTAGGTGGAGCCATGGCCCGTACTGAGAATTGAGCTTCACTGGAGCGGAGGAGGATGAGAGCAACAGCTGGAGGAAGAAAGCCTGAGGAAGAAATGAGTAACGAGTCCCCGTGGAGAGAGGTGATCAATTTTTATAAAATTTCCACATATGATTGTAAAGATTGCAGAGTTTCTTACCTTTTGATGCAGAGTTCTATACGTGTCCATTATGCTAGGCTTGTTAATTGTATTGGTCAGTCTTCTATTTGCTTTCAAAATTTTTGTCTCCTGCCACCCAGGGACCTTCAATCTATTAGTTACTGAGAGAAGTTAATTAAAACCTCCCAGCGTGATTGTGAATGCACGGCTTTCTCTTCATAATTTCATTTATTTTTGCTTTACATATTTTGAAGGGATAATGTTCAACACATAAATATTTAAAATTGTTTTTTCTTCTTGTTTTCCAAAAATGTTGGGACACAGATTTACATGGCTCTTACAGTCCAGAAATTCCCCAGGAAAGAAATCAACATAAAAATCCATTTAGAGTTGGAAATATCCCCAGAGCAACTGCCAGATAAAAGCAAAAATCACTCTGGGAACTTCCAAACACAGGTTCAAACAGGATTTTCATGGATATAATTCCACTGGAGACAAGTTCACAATCCAAAATTGTAAGACATACCAGGACACAGACAACCATATGAGGATCGGGAGTTGTAAAAATCACAATGTTAGAAATAGAAATATTATATAATAAAACAATCTTTTTTAAAAAGCTATAAAATAAGCTGCCTAAAATTATTCATGTCAGAAAACAAATGATTTAAACAGTTAAATAACAGAGGAAAAAAGATTTTAAAAAGAACCAAATAGAACTCTGAAGATTAAAAACACAGTCATTGAAATAACAATAATTTTAAAATGTTCCACTTTCTGCTGTCTTTCATTAGCTTGTAGCAGGTCAAACTTTCCTTCAAAGACAAATAGAAAATATATATATATATATATATTTGAAGATCTATCAGTGTCTGGGTTCTCCAGAGAAACAGAACCAAGAGTATATATATATAGAGAGAGAGAGACAGAGAGAGAGAGAGATTTTGAAACTCAGGAAAGAGTTGATGTTGCAATCTTGAGTTCAAACTCTGTAGGACATGTTGGCTGACTAGAAGCTCAGGCAGGACTTCAATGTTACAGTCTTTAGGCAGAATTCCTTCTTATTCCTGAAACCCCAGACTCCTTGAATGGTACAAACAGTTAAGTATTTGGCTACTAACTGAAAGGTTGGTGGTTTGAACACACTCAGAGGTGCCTTGGAAGAAAGACCTGGCAATCTACGTCAGAAAAGTCACAGCCATGAAAATCCTATGGAGTGTAGTTCTACCCACAACATATGGGGTTACCATGAGTTGGAATTAACTCTATGACAACTGATTACTGGTGCCTGAAACCTCATTTCTTATTCCTAACATCTTCAACTGATTGGATGAGGTCCACCCATATTATCGAAGGTAATCTCTTTTAGTTAAAGTCAACTGATTGTAAATGTTATTCACATCTGTGAAATATCTTCACAACATCACCTAGACTAGTGTTTGAGCAAACTAATGGGCACCATAGCCTAGCCAAGTTAACACAAAATTAACCACCACAGAAGTCATAGATTTACTTGTGCTGTGAAGACTTGAAGGGTCAAGAGTCCAAAGTGAAGGGAATACAGAAAGGTAAGACAGATATTTGATACTTCATTTCTCCTTGAGGCATCTGCCAAGTCACAGTGTTATCCAAGAGGCTGAGAAGATGAACAAAACTTTTGGCAGTCTCATAAGGCTCGGGAGGAAAAAAATTGAAGTATAGGGCCTGTTAAAGTGGAAGCACCCTAAAGTTTTGTTGGGAAGTGTGAAGGATTACATTCTAAGATTAAGGATTATATCCTAAGATTAATGGAACTAGACCACTGCCCACAAAGACTCAATGTTTTCCAGAAATAAAATGAAATTATTTCTAGAGGAAGATAACTTTATCCAGAGCCTCAAATTATCTCTACAATTGTTATACCAGTGACTATAATCCACTCAAAAATTAACAGGCCCACCAAGAAACAAGACCAAGCTACCAAAAACAAAGGGAAAGAAAAATGGAAATAATAGTAAAAACACACAACATATTCAGATTTTGAAGATATAACTGTTTAGTATGTTCAAGAAAATAGAAGACAAGATTGAGATTTTTCAGCAAAGACATGGAATCTAAAAAGAAGAGAAACAAACACAAATTTTAGACCCGAAAAGTACAATACTAGAAAATGAGAAGTCAATGGATGTGATTAAAATCCAACTAAGCATCTTAAAGGATGAGTGAACTAGAAATAAGCCTAGATATAAACATTTCTAGACCTAGGCATGGAGAGAAAAGTGGTTGAAAATAAAGAGTATTTAAAATGAGACTTAGTAAAAGGGCATAAAATATGAGCTACTGTAGAGAAGGAAGCAGAAGCAATATTTAAAAAGAAAAATTTCCAAGACCGACAATAGCTACAGAACAAGAAGTGCTACAAATAAGTAAAATAAATCTAAAGAAAACCTCCACTAGGCACATCATACTAAAATTGTTGAAAGCCAAAGAAAAGAGAAAAATCTCAAACACTGTCAGAAGGAAAAAGTTACATTTTTAAAAAACTGCACAGCAGTAAGAAAGAAAGGTGACTTCTCAAGAGAAATAGTTGTAGGAAAAAATTGTGGAAGATTTTGAAATTGGCAAACAAGATTATCGAATACATTTTCAATGAAGTGCCAGTGCCTGCTGGGATTATCTGATTCTGTAGAGGTGTGCACCCGTGTTTATCTCTGACTAGGCTATCTTACAGCTCTGTAGACACAAAAATTAATTTACAGAAAGTGGATAGTAATGCATACTACTGCTGTCAGGTAAAGACCGTGAATCTCTGTAAGTCAAATCCTCTTTGAACTAGTTGTTTAGGTTCTTACAGACTTCCTCATTAATTAATGAGTTAAATAAAATCTTTGACATGTGTTCATTTTATATTTGTATGAGAGTCATGATTGTAGGCTTTTTTTTTTAATCCTCATTTTACATATGGAAGCCAGCTGACAATAGAATGATATTCAAAATGCCAAAATAGAAAAAAAAAATTATCTTAGAATTCTATGTCCAAGGAAAATATCCTTAAAAATTAAGAAAACAGAGGCACTTTTGGGCAAACTTGAAAGATTCAAGAATAGACCCACAATAAAGAAAATACTAAAGGGAGTTTCATTTTGTTTTGCTTTCAGGTAAAAGAAAAATAACCCATAGATAAGAAAGGAAATGCAGGAAGAAACAAAAAGCAATAAAAAAATAAATATTTTGGTAATGCTAAATGAATACTGACTTACGAAAGTGGCAATAATAATAGTGACTTCTAGGGTTTAAAACATATGTAAAATGAAAATATATGACAATAATACCCCAGTGATGGAGTAAAAGTGCTCTCATGCCCTAGCAATGTCTGGAATGTGGTAAAATTAGTAATGTACTTTAGAATTTAATAATTCAAGGAAGCATGTGGCAATTTCTGGGATAACTACAAATAATGTAGTAACAAGATTTACAAAACCGAATAAAACAATATAATGAATTCAAAATAAGTCATACATTTAAAATGAAATGGTGTGTGTATATGTGGTGGGGGGTATGTGTGCATGTCAAATATCTTCAGACAAAGATGGTCAGATTAGATACAACAAAAGTCACCTATATTGAATATAAGGGAACAGAAAGGTTAAAAATAAAACAATGAAAAAAGATATACCTAGCAAACACCATCCAGGTGAAAGCCACTGTAGATATGACCATATCAGACAAATTGAACTTAAGGCAATCATCACTAGAAATTCAGACTATTTCATAATGATAAAAGGGTCAACATACCAGGAAAATATAATAATCATTAATTTTAGGCACTTAATATCGAATTATCAAATAAAAATATTTAGCGAATGTTTGTAGAACTAAAAGGAGAAATAGACAAATTCGCAATCATATTAGGAGGTTTTAACACATCTCTCTTGGTTAATGTCTTAGTGTCCTAGTGCTGCTGTAATCGAAATACTACAAATGGGTGGTTTAAAGAACAGGAATTTATTTTCTCACAGTTCTGGAAGCTAAAAGTTCAAATCAAGGTTTCTACCATGTTGATTCCTTCCTTGTAGGTAGTCCTGGGCATTCCTTGGTTCCTTGGCTTATCGATGATAATACTCACATGGTTTCTGTCTTACCCTGTGTGTGTCTGTGTCCGTTCTGCTCTTTTTATAACACAGAAGTGATTAGATTTAGAATCCACCCTACTCAAATATGAACTAATTAACATAATTTAAAAAAAAACTCTAGTTCCACACATGATTACATCCACAGGTATAGGGGTTAGGATTCCAACATACATTTGGGAGAGAGGCACAATTCAATCCATAACAGTAAATAATAAACAACACAGCCAAAAAAGTCAATAAAGATATAAGATATTTGGATGTCATGATTAACAAAGTTGGCCTAATTAACAAATGCAGAACATTGCACATGAAATTTGAATAATGCACCTTCTTTTCAGCATACATGAAACGTATATCAGACTTGATGGCAGATGAGCTACAAAGCAATTTCCTCAAAAGTGTTAAATGATTAAAATTATGCAAGTATGTTCCCCAAATACAGGGAAATTAAATTAGAAATCAAAATAAATATATCTAGAAAATCCCTCAAATATTTTGAAATTAAACAGTACTCTTCTAAAAATACAACAGACAAGAATAAACCATAATAGAAACTAGAAAATATTTTAAACTGAATGGTAATGAATATAAAATATATCAAAATTTGTGGGATGTAATTAATGCCATACTGAGAGAAAAAAACTATAGCCTTTGGTGCATTTATTAGAAAATGAATAAAGGCTGAAAATCAATTATTTAAATAGACATTTCAAGAATTCAGAAAAAAATTGTAAAGTAAAACCAAAGGAAGTAGAAGGAAGATGTCTTAGTTATCTGTGCTGCTATAACAGAAATATCACAAGTGGACGGCTTTACCCCAATGAACCTGTTGCCATTGAGTCGATTTAGACTCATGCGAACTTACAGGACAAAGTAGAACTGCCCCATAGGGTTTCCAAGGAGTGGCTGGTGGATTCAAACTGCCAGTCTTTTCATTAGCAGCCAAGCTCTTAACCACTGCGCCACCATGGCTTCATGGATAGCTTTAACAAACAGAAATTTATTCTCTCACGGTCTAGGAGGCTAGAATCTGAATCCAGGGTATCAGCTCCCAGGGAAGCCTCTCTGTCTCTGTCAGTTCTTAGGGAAGGTCTTTGTTATCAATCTTCTCCTGGTCTAAGAGCTTCTCAGCACAGGAACCCCAGGTCCAAAGGACATGCTTCCCTCCTGGCACTTCTTTCCTGGTGGTATGAGGTCCCATCTCTCTGCTTGGTTCTCTCTCTTTTTATCTCCTGTAAGATAAAAGGTAATGCAGGCCACACCCCAGAGAAACTCTCCTTACATCAGATCAGGGCTGTGACCTAAGTAAGGGTGTTGCATCTCACCCTAATCCTCTTTAACATAACCTAATCTAGTCCCATTAACCACAGGCAGAGATAAAGATTTACAACATAGGAAAATCACATCAGATCACAAAATGGTGGACAATCACATAATACTGGGGGTCATGGTCTAGCCAAGTTGATACACGTTTTGGGGGGGACATCATTTAATCCATAACAGGAAATAATGACAAATATAAAAACAAATAAAAAAAGAGTTAATAATGAAATGGAAAAGAACATACAGTAGAGATTTTTAAAAAGCTGTAAGTTAGTAATTTGAAAGACTAAATATGTAAAAAGAGAGGACATAAAATACCATTATCTGGAATCAGAAAGAGGACAATACTAAAGATTCTGCAGTTTTAAAAAAACATAAAGTTATTATATCAACTTTATGCCAATAAAAAAGAAAAAGAGGAAACCTTTCCCAACTGTTTTAAGAGGTTAGCATAACCTTGATATCAAAACAGAACAAGCACATTACAAGAAAGAAAATTGTAAGTGGAACTTTTTCACAAACATAGATGTAAGAATATGAAAGAAAATATTAGCAAAACAAATACAACAATATATGAAATGGATAATGTAAATGACCAAATTGGATTCAAGTTCAATAACACAATTAGGATCAACATTCTAAAATCTGTCAATGCTATTTACCACAATATCGGAATACATAAGAAAAATAATATGATTATCTAAATAAGAGGCATAAATTTTTAAAAAATAAATTCAGCACACATGCATGATTTTAAAACGAACAAACAAAAAGAACTCTTAGAAAATTAGGACCCAAAGGTACCCTCTTTAATTTGATTAAGTGTATCTATAAAAAAACAGGTAAAAATCTACAGCAAATTGGATATATTTCAAGAATAGAGGAAATAGTACACAAAATGAAGAAGTCCTCAGAAGATGCAAATTGAGAAAAGAATTAAATAACACTTGAGTTTCAATCAAGATAGAACTAAAATAGTAGACAAAAATACATTTAAGAGGTGGGCAATAGGGACACAATAGAAGGTCCCAGATAGAAAAATGTAGAACAAAACTCAAGTTCCTAGAAAATGACAGACATATTGGACTGATAGAGACTAGATGAAACCCTGAGACTATCGCCCTAACATACCCTTTGAACTTGGAACTCAGTGGTCACCTTGTATCCAAATAATAGACTGGCTTACAAAATAAACAATATCACCCATGAGTACTGTGCTGCCTTAAATAATCAACTATATGAGACAAAACAGTCAACATTTACCCTAAAACAAAAATGAGAAGGAGAGGAGGGGCAGGGAAGCTAGATTAATGGAAACAGAACAAAATGGAAATAATGAGAATATAGACACATTATGAAAAATGTAACCTATGTCATGGAACAACTTGTATAAAAATTGTTAAATGGAAACCTAATTTGCTCTGTAAACTTTCACATAAAGGAAGGAGGGAAGGAAAAAGAAAAACAGGGAGGGAGGAAGAAAAAAAAAAAAAGAAGATACGTAACTTTTAAATCAGTAGAGTTGGGGAAAAGAAAAAAAAGGTGTAATAATTAATACAAGAGAGGGTAGGAAGGGTGGGGGAAATGAAATAAAAATTTGAAAACTAGAAAGCACAAAATAAGATGGTAGAAATAAAATCAAATATTTCTGTAATTGCAATAAATGTTACTAAGATAGGCTAGTAACAGCAAATGTCAAATTGAATATTTTTAAATCTAAGTATATTCTTTTAAAAATATTACACTAAAACATAGGAACACAGATGTTTAAAATAAAGAGACTGGAAAATAAGATATCTATAAAATATCAATGGGCAATGTAGCCGTATTACTATCAGATTAAATAAGTACAGATGTATCTGATTTCACTTCTCAAGAATGATCAATTACTCCTCACTGCCAACAAAATAACTTGCAGACTCCTTAGCACAGCTTTCAAGGTCCTTTACCTCTTCCTTTGGATAGTTATGTTCATCTTTGATCTTTCAGCTCCTATCATAAAACTGATACATGGCTGACACTCAAATATTTATTTAATTCAGACGAAAGGGAAAAAATCACAATCTATGGATCTGAAATCATTGGAACATTTACTTGCATAAAGTCTTCTACACCTTTTTCATAGGTATTTTTCTTTAAAAACTGAATTATATTTACATTGCAGATATATTGGTAACTATGAAAAGTTTCTTTCCTTTACACTTCTTCCTTCCCCTTCCCCCCACCATTGCTGTCCATATCAACAGTAAAAAACTTTCTAAAAATAATTTATGAAGTATTTCCTCCTATTTCTTATACTCTTCTCCCCTCCCTTACTTTTCTGTGTTCTTCTCTTTCCTCTTCCCTCCTTTACCTTTTCTTCCTTCCCCTCCCTTTTTCACTCCTCTCCTTGCTTTGTAAATTGTTCTTTCCGTACTATACAGAACTTAGAAAAACAAGTAATCATGAGAATTGCACCAAGAATGGAGACATTAACAATGGGAGTCTCTCCTGTCTAAATCTGTGACTTGATAATAAGAAATTGAATCTGTGTTGCATGGCTGACTAATATGAGCTGCCCCATTGGTTCAAATTAATGGTTCTCTCCATCAAACCATGTGGGATTTACCCGGGGAGCTATTATATGAATTAATACTATTTCCTAAACCATTCTCATATTCTTCTTACCCAGTATGTGGTGGGGGTGGTTAGGGTGCCATAGTGTGTGTGTGTGTGCATGTGAGTGGGAGGAATATGTAATTTGAAAAAGTTCACTAAACCACTCTGATACATTTTCTTTTCCACCAACTACAGTCCTAGAACAGAACCCTTGATAAAAACAGATTAGTGTCAATTCCTTCAGCTACAAGATAAAACACCCCAAAGCCAATGGATTAGGAGCTTTGTTCTTGTAAGTGATGAGCTATGTAATGAAGCTCTGAAAGGGAAAGCTGTATTTCCTATAGAATATTCTTTTCTACAATAAAAGGGGGCAAGGGGACTTTAACTTCTTGGTTCTCAACTTCACTGGGAATCAGCATCAATGGGGAACCTTAAACACAATTAGATGCTTAGATCCTATCTCATGAGATATGAATACATTTGGTCTGGTCTTGGTCTACACATTGGCTTTTATTTCTTTCTTTTTTTTTTTTTTTAAAGCTTTACAGGTAATTTTAATATTCAGTGAGAGTTGAACAACTTTTCCTTAATTGCTCATAATTAAATGGGATGACTAAATCTCTGTCATTTTGGGATTTAGGTTTCTATATTATGAGGAGCTGAGATCTAAGCTTACTTAGAATTTTTGCCAAAGGACTTGTAGGAATGAATACAGAGATGTTTTATGGATTTTATAGACTGACAACAAATTATTGGAGTCCCTGAGTGGTGCAAATGGTTAAGCCCTTGACTACTAGACAAAAGGTTGGCAGTTAGAACTAACCAGAGGCACCTCAGAAGACAGTCCTGGTGATCTGCTTCCAAAAGCTCAAAGCTTTGAAAACTCTGTGAAGCAGTTCTACTCTGCACACATGGGGTCGCCATGAGTCAGAATCAACTCAATGACTACTAACAACAACCAATACATAGAGCCTCTGTCTATAGTCTGTAATGAGCAAAACATCTGGTGAACAGACAAGAAAGAAGGAGGATATTCTGAATAAAAAATACTCTGAGAGCCCAAGGAATGGATGGAAGAATATATGGAAAAGCAGATCAAGAATACACAGGGCAAGGACTGAAAAGGAACAGGGGGTGGGTGGGGGGAAGGTAGACAGGAAGGAGAAAAGATGCACAACTTAAAATATTAGTCAATTTTTTATTAATTTATGTAACTTTCTACTATTCTACCCAACGCCATATCTAGCTTTTTGGCCAATATTAAGACTAGATATCCAGTACACTCTTCTGCATTAATTTCCATTCCATGAAAAAACTTAAAAGATTAATTTTAATCTTTAACATGTATTCTTTACGTTTATTATTTCTGATAATTTTTACATGATAGAAATTTACCTTCGGAAGGCATTTCAAAGATAGAAACAAAGACAGAACAATTAAATACAAAACAAAAGCAAAACCTTTATTTTTTTGGCTTGATTGTAATGTGGTATACCGTTCTTTACGGTAATAGCATTTTCCTGCATGCATTTCACCAACACACTACAAGTCAATAGCTGTAGTATAAAGAATCTATATTTAATGTTGCTTGTGAAAAAAACACAAAATGTTTTGCTGTAACTAGTAATACAATTCCGCTACCTGGCTTTGTGAGGGGGAGAAAAAGGCATGAATCCCATGTTGTATCTGGTACAGTTCTAGTGCCATATGGGTCAGTAAGAAAAAGAGCTATCTGTGTAAACAAACACTGGAAGAGACTGATGATTCACTGATTAAAAAAGACTAGGTGGAAACATCAAATCCAAGCAATACCAAGAATATCAACTAATCTTTCCTTAAGCCTCTTTCGATAAGGTACTACTATTTGAAAGCAAATAAACGCTGGACTCAATCTGAGATTCGTTTCACATTGAAATGTGTGCAAGTTTATACAGTACTAATAAAAAAGCAGAAACCTACACTGTATCTTTGTCTTTGCTTCTTATTTTGTGCAGTGCTTTAATTTAAAAGTGCTAGGAACAGAAACTAACAATAGTGACTGTGACAGCAACCTGAAGATACTTTTAATTTCTCATTTTATGTACAAAAGGCTGAAAAATAAAATAAAATGAACTTTTTACAGTATTTATATTTTCTTAGAAAACTCTAACCATATATTTTCAACAGATTTAAGCAGCTTGCAACGTGTTTGTACAGTCGGGCTCTTCACCACAGAGTGTTCAATTAAAATTGGAAGAATAAAAAGCAGGAAGCTCTTCATTGATTGCTGCAACCTATTGCTTAATGACATGAAGAATGAGGTCTTAGTTGAACAACTTGTTTCACTTTACCACTGACATATGGCTTCCCATATTAGACTTGTGAACGGCGGAAGGAATACAGCAGCATAGGCAAGATAAACATGCAGCAGTGATAGCTTCAAACTATAATGGAACCAGTTACATCATATTACCTGTTGAAAGCTTGCAAACTATACTTACTGTGGTACATATTTGATGCAATAAATACTGTGCTTAAGTCATCATTCTTGTTTGCTCAAACATGCACCACTGGCTAAATTACTATTTACAAAGCAGACTTTTTTTTTTTTTAATTGACATATACTATGTCAACCTTACCAAGAGCAGAAGATGGCTAAACAATACTGCAGGAAAAAACAGAATCAACTTTATAAAGTGGTGGTGGGGATGATTTTTGGTCAATTCAGTTTCTTAGAAAGGACTGATAGGATATTTTTATTTTATGCCAAAGGACACTTATCAAAAGTGTTAAATTCATGCTGCCGGGACTCAGAATGACTAGGTAATGCTATGTGGGTATCTGTGTTTGTGCATATGTGTATACATATATATGTATATACACACACACACACATATATACATATATACATGTACATATAATGGATTATGTAAAAATAAAACAACTCTTTAATGTTGTAAACTCTACAGAACATGTACAGGCACATTAAAATTTTTCTCAATGAGACACCTTAAAAATATGAATAGCTATTTAAGCACCTCGAAAATCTAAAAACATCCTGAAACAAGAAGTAAACTCTTTCCTTTTGTGATGTGATTTTTTTTTATGTGTGAGCAAGAAGTGCAGCATGCCTTCATTTAAAATACATCCAGTTATACAACAGAGAAGTGTAGAATTCCCTCCCTTTAATCCCTCACCCCAAACAGAAACCCATTTACAAAAATAGTCACATATAATAGTAAACAACCTGTGAAATAAAAAATAAAAGGTGACAAATTCACAGCACACATTTTGTAGAAATATGGCAAATGTGGCAGTTAAATCATAAACAGTGGTTACAATGACTGTTATCAAGTGTCACATGTTGAATTTACATAAAAATTTAACTTCCCTCCCCCGTTTAAATCGGTTCCTATAGTCTGAGTAGCCATTACGTCTCTGCTCTTCAGCAGCGTCAGCTGGTTGTGAAAACAGAAACCTCCTGTCAATGCTATTTCTCTGGTTTGTGGAGTCCAAGTTTGCTGACCAGAGGCCCCTGTCTTGTTATAGGCACTGACCTTAAGTATACATTTGTAAAAACAGTCAGTTTGGCATAGACCTCCTGTGGGAGTCCTGTTGACACAAATACATCACCATCACAGGCTGTAAACAATTGATCGCAAAATGAAATATTTCTTGTTTCTTTTTACTTTTTACTTTCCCTGATATCTTTCCCTTTGTCTTCCTTTTCAGATTTGTCTTTTTCAAATTTTTCTTTTTCTGGCTTTGTCACACTGTCATACGAAGGTGGAGAAGTGGTGGAAGGTGTCACATCGGTTTTCTCTGGTGTTGAATTCTCATTTAGTTTATCAATGAGGGTATCTTCTTTGATAGGTGTTCCATCACCTTCTTTGCCTTTGTCTTTCTTATATATACATGAAACCTTTTTAACTTTCTGCTTCAAGAGGTAGCGTCTATAAGCCCTCTGGATAACGATAGCAGACACCTCCTCTTGTTTGCGTTTCAAAGTGGTTGTAATGGGCTCATAAGACACTTTGGAGGGATTCGATGCCATGAATCGTTCTTCCATCTGTATTCGAAGGGCATCCATCTCTCCACTCTCACCCAAAACGCGCTTTGTAAAGGCAAATAAAATGTCGAGGCAGTGGATCCGGTCACCACTGACCATGGGCAGATCCATGGCAATGAGCTGGACTTTGTTTGGCTTTGCTATGAGAAGAGGAGGATCCAGGGCAGCTGCAAAATCAGAGAGCTTGGAGAACTCGATAAACTGGGTCGCATCAGGATCAAACTTTTCCCAAACCTCATAGAACATCTCAAAGTCATCCTCACTCAGGGGCTCTGCACTTTCCTCAGTAGCAACACTGAAGTTCTCCAGGATGACAGCGATGTACATGTTCACCACAACCAGGAATGATATGATGATGTAGCTGACAAAGAAGAAAATCCCAACAGATGGGTTACCACAGTCTCCCTTAACTGAGCTTCCAGGGTGGTCTTTTTCAGGGTCACAGTCTGGAGGTCCACTATTAAGAATAGGTGCCAACAATCCATCCCAGCCAGCAGAGGTGGTAATTTGGAACAGGCAGATCATGCTGTTGCCAAACGTTTCAAAGTTGAACATGTCATCGATTCCAACTTCCCTCTTAACATAGGCAAAGTTGGACATTCCAAAGATGGCGTAGATGAACATGACCAGGAAGAGCAGGAGGCCAATGTTAAACAACGCAGGGAGGGACATCATCAAAGCAAAGAGCAGCGTGCGGATCCCCTTTGCCCCTTTGATCAGACGCAGGATTCGGCCAATCCTGGCAAGACGGATCACTCGGAACAGGGTAGGGGACACAAAATATTTTTCTATCAGTTCAGCCAGAAACATACCTGTGGAAAACCAATAAACAACAACAAAAATAGTGTTATATTTAATAGCAGCAAGTGAGAAATTTTATATTACTAAGATAAGCACTAATTACTTTTACAAAATGTGGACATGAGAATTACATATATGTGTGTGTGTGCTGAAATATTTGTTCGGCAAAATTAAACTGCTATATTTGGTGCAAAAACATTAACTTTACAGTAACTGAAGGTAATAATGGTCATCTTTTCTAGTTCAAGGAAAAGAGCATCTATCAAATAGAAATACTTAACCACTGAAGGCCTAAAAATGTCCACACTGGAGGAATTCTTTCATTCACAAATAGCAGTCAAGCATAAAAATGGATTTATATTTCCAAAATTCTAGTCCTAGTAATTGCATAAGACCTAATTGATAAGGCATGTGATACTGCATCAAGAATATGAGGGTTCTTATTCTTCTGAGGTTTTTGTAATCCTATTTTTTGGGAGGGGGGAATGCAGAATGATGTAGTGGGAAGAATACAGGCTTTGGAGATGGACATACTTGGGAATAAATTCTGGCTCTTGACTTTATGCATCACTAAATGGTGGAGTACCTTCTTCCTCTTTTTTTGGTTATATTCAATATTTACTGAGTCTTTTCTTCATACTAAGCACAGTGCTCAGTGTATTTACTGGCATAATCTCATTTAATCCTCACAATAATTTGCAGAAATATTACTTGGAAAACCAGGGATTGAAGAGGTGAGATAACTTGTCCTAGGTCAGAGAGTTAGTAACTCTGTATGACTCCTGAGTGTCATCTCTTAATTGGTATAAGACTATCTCACAGCACTCTTCTGAGGATCCAATAGCACAGCACGTTATTAAAATGCACTGTCCTACCCGAGAAATTAACTTTAAGGTATAAAGAGTGGTATACTATTTTTCTCTCTTTGTATATATTCTTTGCTCAGATAGGCAGAATCCTGTCTTCAATCTCCTTATCTTTACTTCTAGCACTAGTACAATGTCCTATACATAAATGCTTAATAATTACGTGCTGATGATAATGAACCTTTTTGGATAAAATGTCTATTTCCGAAAAAAAAAATTAGAAACCATAGAACACTATCCGAACCCAAAGAAAATAATGACGCTTATATGTGTATGATTATGTATATAAACACACATACATACTATTCCAATTATCAAAGAGATCATATTTATGGATTATTTAACTACTTCTAATGATTTATGTGTGTACCTGTGTGTGAATTCTTTAATTAAAGGGGTACTTGTCTATATTTGGAAATACATTTGGAAATATACTTGTCTATATTTGGTGGCGTAGTGGTTAAGAGTTTGGCTCTTAACCAAAAGGTCTGCATTTTGAATCCACCAGCTGCTCCTTGGAAACCCTATGGGGCAGTTCTACTCTGTTCTATAGGGTCGCTAAGAGTTGGAATCGACTCGACAGCAATGGATTTTTTTGTTTTGTTTTGTTTTTTGTCTGTCTATATTACAAAATTATGGCTGAGTGAAGATTATGCCAAAACTGCATTTATTGTCTTCTGAAATGAGACAAGATGATAAATGAAAGTCAAAAAAATTTTTTTTTACACATCATTTCATGCACAGCATGCAATAAAAGAAGTGACAAAGTGAAGAATAAACTACTAGACTGTTTTTGTTTTTGTTTTTAGTCTAGGATAAATGAGAAAGATGAAAGGAAAACACCTCCAAAGTTTAAAACACAAATTTTCACCATTAACTTCCTTATTTGAGTAAAAGCACCTGTTCTTACCTACAATAGACAGAATGACTACCACAAAATCAAAAATATTCCATCCGATGGTGAAATAGTAATAGCGAAGAGAGATCAGCTTCAGCACACATTCTCCAGTGAATAGAACAATAAACACCAAGTTGATCCAGTATAGAATGTTTGTCATTTCTTGACTCTGGTCATCAGTTTCCACCATCATGGTGACCATGTTGAGGCAGATGAGGATCATGATGCTGATATCAAAGACTTGCTTGGTTACAAAATCAAAGACCATTCCTTGGAATTTGTTCTGTAACAAAAAAAATGTAAAAGTTTTTTAGAAACTTAAAAAAAAAAATCTAATTTCTCTGGTTTTAACATAGCAATATTAAAATATAGAATTTGTTAAAAACACCATGTTTGTCTATTCTTGGAATAAATTTTGTCTGTTGGAGTACCCAACTCTTTTATAAATGTATTTTGTTTTATCCATACTATTCATGATACCATATTTTATAAAGTGACTATGTAAAAAGTACCTATTATTTTATCAGTGCCCAGAACATCATTATGTGTATAACAGTCAATAAATATTTGCCACTATAATAAGTATTTATTATCCCATGTGTTAAGGGGCATTAATCAAAATCTACTTTAAAGAACTAATACACAAATAATCCTCCAGGTGTTTTCTGTCATTTTTTCCCCCTGGTTTCTGTCTTTATATTTTCTCCTCAAAGCCACAGCATCTTAAATTCCACCTTAAGATGCAGCTAAGAAAGTGTTTTAAAAATTATAGTTCAAGGGAAAGGACATTAGTAGAAAAACTAGTGACATCCAATTAAGTTCTGTACTTTACTTAATGGGATTGTACCCAAAGCTAATTTCTTAGTTTTGGTGAGTGATCTGTGGTTATGTAAGACGTTAACATAGGGAAAGCTAGGTGAGGATTATATGGGGAACTCCCTGCAAGAGATTAGTGGTTGTTTAAGTGATAGATAACGTAGCTTTTACTAGTGATGAAAGTATGTCATTCTTACAGCAGGTCGAGGGATGGGTTTTTGTGGTTTCTTTGAACCAAGTTTTTTCATTGCATTGTAGTATTTCTTCTGTTCTTCTGTCATAAAAATGTCTTGACCTCCAAAGTAAAGAAATGAAAGCAAAACTTGTTAAAACCATGTTCTTTGCTAGTTCTAACAACCACCATAGTAATGGTTAAGCACTCAGCTATTAACCGAAAAGTCAGTGGTTTGAACCCACCAGCTGCTCCATGGGAGATAAGACCTGGCAATCTGCTCACTTAAAGATTACAGCCTAGGAAACCCTATGGGGCAGTTCTACTCTGTCATACCCTATGGGGCAGTTCTACTTTGTCCTATAGGGTTGTCATCAGTCGGAATCTACGGCACACAACAACAATCGTGAAAACTGGCTCTTACATTCTATAGTAATATTGCTAATACCTGTAATTAAGAAGAGGCATACATTCACTATATCAATTATGACATATTAGTCAGTTATATTTCTATAGTGAAAATATCAAAACATGCTATTTGAAGGATCAAATACCTAAAAAATTACAGCAGACTTAATCTCTCAAAATAATTTCTAAATTTTATATTCTTTCCTTTTTGTTGTTACATTTTGGAGCCAAAAGGAAATAGTGTGACATGTTCGGTTCACATTTTTAAAGCAAAGATGAAGCTTTAGTATACTTATCTTCTTTTTCTGTTGGTTGAAGTTATCTATGATGACACCAATGAAGAGATTCAGAGTAAAGAATGAACCAAAAATAATAAAGATGACAAAATAAAGATACATGTACAGATTGTCTTCATACTTGGGTTGCAATTCTACCTAAAAATATGAGGAATGATTACCATTAGATAAAATACTTGCTTTGTAAAAAGAATGTCAGTGAATTTTCAGTTCTCAACCATGTCTAAATTGTTGGGGATAAAAATATTTCATAACATTAAAATCTTCTGTTAAATAGCCTGGTAAGACTATTCACTGACTTAAGAAGATGAAACAACCACAGAAAAGTCTGAATAACTAAAAAGTAAGTTCACTCGATAAACGCCAATATTACTCATGCATTTTACTTTGTAAATGAAGATCCAAACAGGGCATGCAAATTGAGGATTTCCTCTTTCCCCAAAATAGATGTTAGAGTAACATTGTTCTGTCTTAAAACTTTTGTAATTTGCTTTCTCTGACTCAGTTTCCTCATCTGCAAAATGGAAATAATAGGGAGCCCTGGTGGCACAGCAGTTAAGAACTCAGCTGCTAATCAAAAGGTCGGCAGTTCAAATTCACCGGCCGCTCCTTGGAAACCCTGTGGAGCAGTTCTGCTCTGTCCTATATGGTCGCTATGAGTTGGAATCAACTCGACGGCAACGGGTTTGGTTTTTGGTTCGGTAAGGAGCCCTGGTGGTTACAGTGGTTAAGAGCTTGGCTGCTAACAAAAAGGTCAGCAGTTCAAATCCACCAGGCACTCCTTGGAAACCCTATGGGGCAGTTCTACTCTGTCCTATAAGGGCGCTATGAGTCGGAATCAACTCAACAGCAACGGGTTTGTTCTGGTTTTTGGTATACCTCACAAGGTAGTTGTGAAGGTTAAATATATTAATATATGGAAAGTGTTAAGAACAGTGGCTGCTAATAGTAACTGCTAGGTGTAAAGTTTTGATATGTATTACACAGTGTTTTCTTTTTTTTAAATAGGCTAGAATTATTATCATTTAGTGTGTATATAGGTAAATAAGATCTTTTATTTCTGAAAATGAGTCTATAGGTCGTAGGCACTATTTCTTTAACAATGAAAGTCTCTCTTGGATAGACCACTTTTGATTAGAAAAAGATGGGATAGTTGGTTTGAGCATTACTGTAATCTATGATTCAGGTCTCAGACGACATTTTTCTAACCAATTCAGTCAACCAACCACAGATATTAATAGATGAGATTACGACCCACTGTGTCATGAAATCAATTTAGAGAATCATCACCAACATGTTATTTTTTTCCTAATGAAACAGAGTGGAATAGAAATTGTCAGAAATATTGTGAAGTTACCTATTCTTATTCGAGGCTTTATGTGTCTATGTCCCTGACAGTGCAGTGGTTAAAGACTCAACTGCTAATCAAAAGGTCAGCAATCTGAATACACCAGCTGCTCCCCGGAAGCCCTATGGGGCAGTTTTACTCTGTCCAATAGAGTTGCTATGAGTTGGAATCAACTTGACAACAACAGGTTTGGTTTTGGTTTTTTATATGTATCTGTAATTGACAATGATATAACATTTTAAACTTTTTTTTATTAAATACAATACACATACAGAAAAGTACTTAGCATATAAATATAAAATGTAATAAGTTGTTCTAAAGTGAAATCCACAAGCCGGTACATTGCCAGAAGCTCAGAAACCCTTGGTGTAATCTTCTCAAAGATAACCTCTAACCTTCCTGCTAGAGATAATGACTCTCCTGACGTTTATGGTAATAATTTCCTTACTTTTCTTTATATATGCACCTAAGCATTTATTCCTGAACAGTAAGGTTAGTTTTGTCTGTTTTTGAACTTTACACAAATAAAATCATAGTATGTGCTTAGTTTAACTCAACATTGTATTTCTAAGAGTCATCCATGTTGTCGTATATGGCTGTATTCATTCATTTTCACTGCTGTACAATATTCCATTGCTTGTCCATTTCTACTACTTTCGAGTTTTTCTAGTTTTTAGTTAGTGAAAAAAAAAAAGTATGTATTCCTGTACATAGATCCTAGTGTGCATGTACGAAAGTTTTTGTGGCGTATATTGCTAAGCGTGGACTTGTAGGATTATAGAATATATTCAACTTTATTAAGTAAGGAAATAATAGAAAGCTTTTTTAAAGGGATATTTATCCATTTATTTTCATACCAGCATTGTAGGAGAGTTCCTGTGCTCTTTATCCTTGGCAACACTTGATATTGTCAGACTTTTTATATTGCCAATGTGGTAGGTAGGTGTGTAGGTGATGTCTCATTTTGGTTTAAATTTGCATTTCCCTGGTGACTAATGAGAACAAGAGTGAACAACTTTTCATAATTTTAGTGGCCAACTCGATCTTTTGTAAAGTGCTTGAATGTTGAGAAGTTATGTAGCAGATAGTGTCTGTTAAGTTATTAAGGAAGAAACTAAGTTACATATCATAGAGCCAGTTAGGCTGTTAATCAGGAAGGTGGAGAGAACTTTAAATGAATTAATTAAATAGCTAAGAAACTACTATAGAAAGTATTTATAACTCTAGTCTTTGTGGTCAGAGTTCAAGAACATGTTCTAGCACTTAACACTAAGCCTCTTTGCTTTAGTGGTGAAATGGAGTTAATATCACTTTTTTGATAAAGTTGTTATTTAGGATTACATAAGACAATGTAAAAAATCCTTTAGTGATCAGTAATAATAAATCATTATTATTACTCCAAAAAAAAAAGCACATAACTGGGATTCCTAATAGCACTTACAGAGATATAATATAGGGCTTTTAGCTCTCTGTTTTTCATATGATGGAAAAGAAATAACTCAGGAATTCTTCATTCAGAAAGCTAGTTCTTGGTGTTAGGAAAAATAACTTTTTGGGCTTAATTCCTATTCTCTGGTAGTATAGCAGAAATAAATCTTTTTTTTTTCCCCCCCAAAATGTGATTTCCTCCTTCACTGTGAAATAATGAGAAATTAATGGAAATTTTAAAAAATTTTCAACAGTACTGACATGTATAAGGTGGATTGTGAGAGCCCCTTCCCTTTACCACATAATTTTACCTCCAAGAGACACTATTAAGATTTTTGTTTGTTTTCAGCTTGGTTCCCCCCTCCCTCCACTGTTAATCAGCTCCTCAATATTACAAATATCAAAAGCTGAAGGACATCTGTACAGATGAAGAGCACTGCCTGCGAGGACATCTCATGCACAAATGAACAGAATGATCAAAGTCAAAAGTAAAATGTCTCATTTTGCAAATATATTCAGTGACTTTTTTAAGTGCCAAGTACCGTGCTAGATGCTAGAAAAGATAAGTTAAAAAATTTGCAATGAGGAAAGAAAAACATTCTAATCAAATTTTGGAAGAAATAATGTAAGATTGACTATTTAATTTTTTGCTGTGTAGAGGTACTCTGTAAGTGTCCATAGTTTTATTTTACTGACAATATCATTTAATTACAATAGTGGAGAAACATTCACATGATCAAATTAAACCGTTTTCTCTCCAAATAAACTTACATTTCGTGAGTCAACAGCTGCATACATGATATCCATCCAACCCTTAAAAGTGGCCTGCAAAAAAGTCACATTGTTTATTTTTCCCCAAAAGTATGATTTTAGAAAAAAAATTAAGTACTAGATCAAATTTCCCAATATTCTTTCAATACAAGTATATAGAAAAGTTTGGGGTTAATATTTAAACTCTTTAGGCAATGTTTTATAATCTATGCATTGAAAAGACTTCAACTTTATATTCTTCTATTACACTGTTAAATGTCTTTAAATCACAATTTGCTATAAAAAAACACGCTATTATAAAAGCAATTATCAACATTTGACTTTAATGTGCCTATAAGAATATAACATACAATTTAATTAATTTCATATATATAGTATCAGCATGAAACAAGTTGAAAATTATATTGCACTGTTTGATCTTAATGCTTTATTTTCTACTTATTTATTCTTCTCTAAAGGACTGAACATAAACAGTGTTACCACCAATCACCAGTGATAATGGCTTGCTCTTGAAAACCTCCTTAATATTGTTGAACGTGCTATTTTGAGGCAATTATTCTACATGAAGAAGCAGTTTCCTTATCAGAAAACAAACATTATATTCAACTGTAATTTATCTCTTTTAAACATTTGTTTTCAATTCTGTCAGGATAGTAATCCTGGAAGCAATTATCTTGTATATTTTTTTCAGTTCCTTAGAACCACAGACTCTGCCTTTCTTCCACTATTCAAATATTGTTGGGAATTGTCTACATGGATTCTCTAAGGAAATGCACTGATATGGCTTAATAGGGCCAGTCGAGGAGCTGAATGGGTTTTTATAAATTTATATCAGACATAATAGTCTTGATAGTAAGGTTTTCATCTGCAAAAGAACAATTTTCCTATGTGAAAGTGTTCATCCAGCAGGTAGATGGGAACTGGTGTGGGAGTCAGGGTTAGGGGTGTGAGGGTGGGGGTTTTCGGCAATGGTGGTGGTGAAGGTTGGGTGGGTGACTAGGGTTTACATACTCTCTATACCTGAGCAGGAGTACAGAAATGTACCACTCTGCCTCTTCACAACCCCATCCCAGTGTTATTGCCTCTACTTTACTCAGAGTAGGTTCAGGGTTGGGGGGAAACAATGGGAAGCTAGATAGAAATCCCAGTAACAAAAGACTTGTGCTTGGCTACCTATGGGAGACTATAAATCTTGTAGAACAGTCCTGTTTTCTAACACGTTTCAGAAAGATAGTTTGGCAATGGTTGAGGAAGGATCTAGGCAGATGCGCCCAAAGATTGCCTCACAAGGTCCAAGAACCACAGCTTGTGCTGGGAAAACAGCTAATAGTTATTGAATCCCTTAAGGGGAATGGGTAGTGGGGCAGAATTCTTCCAAGTTTGAAGAGGCTATTGGTTGGATCAAGGAGAATATAGAATTTGATGCTGGACATAATCAGATGCCATTACATAAAATCCAAAGGCCAGGCAAGACATACTGCATGACAGTGGTGGCCAGAAAAAGTAGTACCCACACAGGGACCAAATGTGCCTCCCCTGATTCCAGGATAATATTCAAGGAAACATTAAGTCATCTTAGGGAGAAGGGAAGGAGAATAGAGGAGGGAGAAATCTGAATTTGACTGAACAGGTAACAAAAATGGACTCAAGCATAAACCGGAAGTAAATAAGTTACCATGATTTAGCAAATTTATTGTTTTCTGCTCCTGGGCAGAAATGGGAGCTTTTCTGGTAAGGTAAATTCAGTTACGGACAAAGGTAAATCTTTGCAAATAATGAGCAAGAAGAATTTTAGACTCATTTTAATAATATGTCCCAGAGAATACTAAAGTGGCTACTTACTACTTGAAGCAGAGAAAGGTATCCAAGTCCCACGTTATCAAAGTTTACTTTCACATTTTTCCACCTGGCAGTTTGATTGCTCTCTATAAGGGCTTTACATTCACTGTAGTTGTTGACCACACTTACATCAAACATCTCTCCAGTGGTATAGTTAATACAATGGTAAAATTTGCCAGCAAAGAGATTCACTCCCATGATACTGAATATTAGCCAAAAGATTAGACAAACCAGAAGTACATTCATTATGGATGGAATGGCTCCTAAAAGAGCGTTTACAACAACCTGGCAAAGAAATGAGAAAGAAAAATATGTGGAAAGTCAATAACAAATATTTATCTTTTTTGCCTATTTTTAAATAATATAAAAAGAATAGCATCAATGATCGAAAATGTATCTGTTCTTCAAGGTGAGTATTCAGTAGAGATTAAATCCTGATAGTGCCAATTGAGAATTTTAAAATGATAATTTAGAAGAGTATAAAATAATTTTATACTTATATAATGTTTTCTTAAGGAATAAATATATACACACAGCAAATTTTCATCGAACAGTGGAACTAATTATAAATGCAAAGAATAATGAAGGATATAAATTTTGATATGATTATAGAAGTAACTATATCGTGTGAACATCACATTTTTTTTAAATCATGCAAACTATACGATTTACTATCCAACATTTGAGAGTAAAAGAGAACACCTGTGGGATAATTTTCAGAGTGAAAGGGAACACTAATAATAATTATTCTCAGAAGAAGTGTAAACCAGGACTCTCCCAGGCAAATGCGCTCTAGGGTCACCCTACATACAGAGGCATATATTAGCTGTTTGCCTTTGGAAAGTTATTTAACTTTCCTGACTCTAAGAGTCCTAATTTGTGAAATCTCTTTCAGAATAAAATTCTAAAATGAGACACTACAATAATCATAAGTTTATTTATGACCGGCTATATTTTCATATATCATTACAACTTGATTCCAAGGGTTTTGCCTGATAGCTTTGATATTTGTGGCTTTTTCAATTAGAGCACTTTAAGGAATCCTCTTTCAGTACATTTCTTAAATTACTTACTCCTGAAATAAATATTTAGCCAAATGTACACATACACCTAAACCACATCAGATATAAATATTATAAAAGAATTGTTGCTGTCGTTAGGTGTTGTCAAGTCGGTTCCGAACCATAGTGACCCAATAGGACAGAACAGAACTGCCCCATAGGGTTTCCTAGAAGTGGGTGGTGGATTTGAACTGCTGACCTTTTGGTTAGCCGCCAAGCTCTTAACCACTACACCACTAGGGCTCCATTATAAAGGCTCCATTATAAATGTAAAAAATATATGCATAAAACTTCCTCAAATCCTTTATGGTATACAGAGGTATATATAAATACATACATACATATATAAACATGTGGATTGATATCTTAATATGAAAATTATTCTAGTACTGAAAGTTTGATACCTTTTGTTTAATAAACCTACTACCACAAATAAGGGTGATTTCAAATAGGTAAAGTGAAAAGAATCTACCAGCTAACAATTCCTTTCTATGTAACTATATGTACACAAACACATACAGACACCTAACACACACCATGCATTTCTGGTTTGTGTTTGCAATATCCAAAGAAAGTCCTAAGTAACTATTTTCAACTATCACAAGACGCATCATTTTCTAAAAGTTCCGTTTTGAACATGTGAATCCACCAAGATACGGCATCATAATTTCCTTGGTGGTGACGGCATTGTGGTCTCAGGTTTTGTGCCCCAGGGGATGACAAATGTCAGTACAAATTCTTCCCTGTTCCTTTGTGCCACCTCTCTAAACGATTGTTAGATTTCCACAGCTGACCTACTTTTTAGCCACCTCAGCCTGAGTTTGAAAGCTAAAAGACTGGATTCAGGCTTGAAAAAGGCTAAAAACACATCATATGGAGCAGTGAAGAAACAATGAGGAATGGCTTGGTAGTTTTAAATTACAGTGAGTGGTATTTTCTGCACATTTATAACTGGAATTAACATAACGAATCTTGATTCAGATCCACAGCCTCCACAGCATGACAGAGACTTCCCACTGAGTGAAAATCTAGTTCATTAGAAACAATCACTCAGGCATTATATTCAACGAGTGTCTCTCCAACAGTGCCAACTATTACAGACATTTGATACATATTATTGATTGATTGGCTACATTAGCATGAATGTAGAGGACACTTACAAATTCTCTATGGATTTGTCATTTCTAAGGTACAGTCTGGTTTTGATTATAATTCCAACATTCTAAAGCATTTGGACTTACCCTCATTCCTTCAAACCGGGATAAGGCTCTCAGTGGTCGCAGAGCTCGTAGTGTTCTCAGGGATTTGATGGCACCAAGTTCTGAGTAACCCAAGGCATTTGCTGTCAAGCTAACCAATGAAACCTACACAGAAGAAGCAACGCAATTTTGCTATTTAGAGACAAAAACGTCTACACAGTTCAACCTTGCTCTATGCAATAGACCAGTAATTCTAAAAATTTAGTCAGCAACAGAACCACCTGGAGGGTCTTGTTAAAAACACAGAAAACTGGCTGGGTCTGATTCAGCAGGTCTGGGTAGGGGCCTGAGAATATGTTTTTCTAACAAGTTTCCAGGTTAGGCCAATGATGCTGGTCTGAGGACAACACTTTGAGAACCACTGCCATAAATTTAGGAAAAGAGAAAGCTATATTGTTCTCTTTTAAAGATTATTTACAGAATTTTTTTAAAATTAAAAGTAAAGCAATAAAAATAACACGGAAATGCAATCTTCATCTACCAATCCTGTAACTTTATCATTTCTCATATTATGTAGCAGACCTGAAAGGAAAGTTAAAACACGGTGCACAAGAAAACCACGAAAACCACTGGTTAGGCTGAACACAAACACTCTCAGAGAGATTTGGGCCTCTAAACAGGGACTTTGTTTTTTTGCAAATCTCCCTATGAATGGCAAAAAACTATTAATTAGATCAAATGAAAAAGTGAACTAAAAAAAGAAAATTTGAAACTTCAGTATAATTAATTAGAAATTGCCAAAACAAAGTCACTTTTATAGATGACTAACGTAGTTGATAAAAAAGAAAAAAACTTCAGCTAAAAAGCAAAAGAAAAACTGTTATAAGCGGCACAGAAATGTCTGACTTCCTTTGAAAATAAATAGGAAACTCATTAAAACTGTGTAAGAGAAGAAAAGTTATTTTCTCCTAAAGTTCACCTGAATTTCAAAAGAAGATGAATGAAAATACATGTGTAAGCTATAGCTTTTAAAAGTATGGTGTTAATGGTTACTTGAAAATTAGATTTTCTAAGAAAAATAAGTGAAGCACACAGAAATTTGTTGAAACAAAATGACTTGTTCAAACTAACTTATGCACACACAATCTGAATTAGTAAAATCTCTGAATTATTCTTTAAATATGGTTTTAGAATTTTCCAGCATGTGAAAATAACCTGGATGAAGATTATAAAATTACTTTAGAGGACCAACTTTATTGAACTTAAGTTAGTATTCGTATTTGGTAAAGAAATCTTACTCTATTTCAACACCAATGTAGTTTAATAAAACCTTTAAATAACTGGTTCACAGCCAATGTGTTTCCATCACCATGTCTCATGCTTTTTGTCCTTTCAAATTTCCCTTAATTAATAATCCATCAGTGTTACAGACCCTTCCCAACAGATTCTAGTGATGACACAGATACTAACGTCAAAGATACCTGTGAAGAAGTTAAATATAGCTATTTTGTGAGATGTGAAAGTGAAAAAAAGTAAAACTTTTGAACTCATATATTACTGTATAACGGGATTTTGCATTTAATATAAACTAAACTGATAAGTACAGCAAGATGGCATTTGACTGTTTCATCTATGAAAATGTACACATTTAAATTTCAAAAAAAATATGTTGAAGCATCTTCATTTTGGGAAAATAGAAAATATCATTGATATTTGGGTCCATACAGTATTTACTGAGTGCCTACTATGTGCCAGGCACTGTGCTAGGCCTAGAATATATCACCACATGCCAATGGAATGAAACAAGGAACTGCAGAATACTCACATCAACAATCAGGAAATCTAGCCAGCACCAGGCATTGGTGAAATACATTTGAAAACCATATGCAACCCACTTTAGAAGCATTTCCAGAATGAATATATAAGTGAAAACTTTGTCGGCATATTCTAACATCGTCTTAATGGTTTTTCGCTGTTCAATATATATATCTTCAAAGGCCTGTAATTGAAAAAATTCTATTGAGTTTCTTTGCCACAAGCAGTCTCTAATTGATATCTTATTTGGGAAAAAATAAAAAAAGATGCAGATCTCTTATCAGGTGCCTGAGGCTGGAAGGCTTAGTGTTTCCCATAGCTGCGTTTTACTTCATAGTTATCTGCATAGTTTTACCAGGGTGTTTATTTCAGTCAACCAATGGATTTGAATAATTTTTAAACTTTAGTATCAGTTCCCCAAAATGCTTAAAAATTTTGAGAAGCTGCCAGCTGTTCTTTTTTAGATTGTAGTTTAGATGAATGTTTACAGAATAAACTAGCTTCTAATTAAATAGTACACATATTGTTTTGTGACATTGGTTGCCAACCCCACGACATGTCAACACTCTCCCTTCTCGACCTTGGGTTCCTTATTACCAGCTTTCTTGTCCCCTCCTGCCTTCTAGTCCTTGCCCCTGGGCTGGTGTGCCCCTTTAGTCTCATTTTGTTTTATGGGCCTGTCTAACCTTTGGCTGAAGGGTGAACCTCGGGAATGACTTCATTACTGAGCTAAAAGCGTGTCTGGGGACCATACTCTTGGAGTTTCTCCAGTCACTGTCAGGCCAGTAAGTCTGGTCTTTTTCTGTGAGTTAGAATTTTGTTCTACATTGCCAGCTGCTTTTCTCTGGAGCGGGAGACAGAAAGTCACCTGGGAGCAAATCTGCTTTGTTCAGCATAGTCACTGGAATGTATCCTAGTAAGGCAAAGGTCAGGCTAGTAAGCCCCTCAGCCTAGGAAAAGGATAATCATCACCTACTTTGTCTCCCTCTCTCTCTCCTTCTCTGGCTTTCCTTGTTCTATCTCTCTCCTCTCTATCTGGGTGTGTGTGTACATGTCTGGAAGCTCCCTCCGTCATCATCATGCAGAGCTCCTGGGAAAAGGGTGGGGGAACTTATTTGTAGGAGCCCCTGGGCCTTATCTAATGCAATCTCCTTTGAGGAAACTATCTGCTTTACCTGGCGGCCTGGATCAAGGACAAATGAAAATTTTCTCTTTTGGAGGAAATGGGCATCTAGGCTTGTGACCAGGGCTCAATAAAAGGGCCTAAAGGCTGTTTTAGCTCAGCTTGCTGCTGAAGCTGGAATCCCTTCAGAAGCCAGCCTAGTGGTATGCTCTGGTGAGCTTTGACCAAGAGCTACAGCAGCAAGGTGGGAGTCACTGATGAGACTCCACTGTCCCCTTTCTACTCAGCATTAAAAGGCAGGGCTTATCCTCTTTGGATACATACAAGGCTGGATGCAGGGGTCTTAGTTAAATCAGAAGTGGCCTTAGAGCCTCCAGATACTATTTCATAATTCTCCTAATGAAATTAACTCCCTGAATGCTAGAGTGACTAACCGAAAACAAACAAAATACAACCACATTTGTATCACCAAATGGGGAGACAGGTCACACCATTTTCATTATAATTAATCAGTATTTTAACGGAACTGACCATTCATTTAAATCAAATTAGACATAAATTAAGTTTGTAATGCTTTCATTTTTCTACTAGTCCATAACTGAGTTAGTAGACACTAACTTAGGCAGTGCCTACTATTTGCAATTAGCTATGGTTGCTATTAGCAAATCGATATGAATAAGACAGATGAGTTCCCAGCAGCATGGAACTTAGCTATTTAGCTGATAATCCCATATCATGCCTACATAGTCATTCTTAATAGGAACTGCCTCTGAAAGCCAAAATAGCTTTCCTTAAATATTACAAGAAACAATAAGGATTTGGGTTTGAGATGATCTGAGGCCTACTCCAGAGAAATAAAAGTTGCAATTACTCTCACACTGTGTTAAACATATCACACATATTGTCTCTCATTCCCACAAGCAGCTTATTTTACAAAAGAGTAGTATGAGGTTCATGAGGGGAAAGGTAAGGGGTTTCGGGTAAAAGGTAAAGGAGAGGAGACACCCGTCACCTACCAGTGCCCCACTGCTGAGCAGAATCATGAAGACAATAAAGGTTTCAAACCAATTGTGCTCCACTAGCTTGTAGCAAGTTTTTCTCAGGTTCCACCAGAGTTTCCCTTTGCCTTCTTCTATGCTTATCTGACAACACTTGAACTTCCGTACACAGTCTAAAATATGTGTGAGTAAATGAAGAAGAAAATCATTCTTTGATTACGTACATTTGTGTTGGTGGGAGATGCATCTACATTATTTCCAAATATATTGTAAATAAGCTTGTTTTTAAAGATGGTTTGTTGCTATAAAAATGAAAATCATCTATACAGTTTTAAAATAATTCATTCTACAAATATTATTTTTTATTTTATGGGATTATTATAATAGTTACATTATAAAGACATATGACAGGAAAAAATAGAAAAACAGGAAGTTAAATACAAAATCATCACCAAAGATGATATTTTCATCCTAACCTTATCCTATTAGTGTGAACCACTCAAATACGTTGTTAGGTGCCATTGAGTCTGTTCTGATTCATAGTGACCCTGTGTACAACAGAATGAAATACTGCCCAGTAGCGTGTCATCCTCACAATCATTGCTATGTTTGAGCCCGTTGTTGCAGCCACTGTGTCAATCCATCCTGCTGAGGGTCTTCCTCTTTTTTGCTGATCCTCTACTTTACCAAGCACGATGTCTTTCTCTAGGGACTGATCCCTCCTGATAACATGTCCAAATTATATGAGACGAAGTCTCACCATCCTCACTTCTAAGGAGCATTCTGGCTGTGCGTCTTCATATATATATATATTTTGAATTCTGATTAGTTTGTTTAAATTAAATGGGCAAAATTTAGTTTTTTTCTCAAGAAGTATATGAGATGTTAAAGCATTGTTTAACAAAAGATGGTAAATGTTAGTGGGAATAATGAATGCCAAATTTGAGTGGTTTATCTCTGGGAGAGAGAGAAGGAAATGGGTTAAGAGGGGAACAAAAGGGGTCTCTTTATTCTTAAATAAAAAGCCTGAAGCAAATATGACAAACATATTTAAATTGTTAAAGCCAGTTAGTCAGTATCTGTATATATTATTATTTTCTATAAGATCATGTTGGTGATATTTCATACTAAGTATTTTTTAAAACTTTCAAAAAAACAAATGTCAAAAGTTGATATTACTATAATTATTATGCAAATATTCTTCCCCTAAAAACATGTTATTTGTCTTGAAAAGAGTAATAACTAATACCACATAAATTTATTTTTGTATATACCCCCTGACTGTTTTGCATAACAAATGTAACAAAGTAAGTGCACTGAAATGCAGAACATTAGGAAATAGTAAAAAAAAAAGTGGCTTTCCTCATAACTTACGCCGAACAAATAGCTTTCTCTCCAAAATTTTAAAGAAATTGACAATTGATATAAAAATATGTTATTTTCACCAATACATTTAAGTCCAAAATCAATAGGTGTATGCAACATAATCTTCTGTAATAACTTTGAAAGAATCTATTAACATCAATTGTGCTTTCTAACATCTGCATAATTGCATATGTTAAAAATAATTTAAAGTTTAAATTAAAACAGCTTTAATGTTCTTAATGTACACTTGCATCACCCAAATAAAACATTTTTAGAATTAGCTGTATTCAAAGAGCCATCTATAGCAACATTTGAGGACATTATTATTATTAAAAGTCAACTTTTATATAAGCAATGGCTATTTGGCATTGCATTGGGGGACAAGACGGAGTATAAATTATTAAATAGCTCTTAATTAAAAAATGATTCAAAAATGAAGCTTCCTGGAATTTTAAAGAAATATTTTGTACCTGTAATAGTGACTCAGATACCAGTAAAACCAGTTTCTGTCAAGTCAGCTCTGATTCATGACAACCCCATGTATTGTCAAAGTAGAATTGTGCTCCATAGGGTTTTCAATAACTGATTTTTTTAAAGTAGTTCACTAGGCCTTTCTTCCCAGGTGTCTCTGGGTGGAGTAAACCCTCCAAACCTTTCAGTTAGCGGCTGAGCATATTAATTGTTTACACCACTCAAGGACTCCATGATTTATATAAGAAGTGAAAATAATTTATATCCTGTAGTATTGCACTAAGGAGCCCTGGTGGCACAACAGTTAAGCTCTTGGCTGCTAACCGAAAGGCTGGCAGTTCGAACCAACCCGACAGCTCTGTGGGAGAAAGACATATGACAATCTGCTACTATAAAGATTACAGCCAAGAAAACCCGATGGGGCAGTTCTACTCTGTCACATGGGGTCACTATGAGTCAGAATCGACTTGCTAGCACCCAACAACAAGAAGAATGGTATTGCACCTATTTTTTATGCCTCTTTGTGTCATCAGTAGTGCCCTCTTACACTGAATCTGGATTGGCCAGGTGACTTTGCTTTTATGAACTAAACAGGAGCAAATGTGACAAAAGTGGAAGCTTGACAAGTCCTTAGTATATAGGCTTCCTCTCTTGTTCCTTAGACTTCACCATGACTACGGTTGTAGGCTAGTGTATTGGAGGATGAGACAAGTGTGGAGTGGAGCTGCAGCAGCCCCGTCGTCTCATCTGAGGCCTCAGACATGTGAGGGAGCTCAGCCACAATCAGCAAAATCACCTGGCCTGCCATGGACTTGTGAGCAAAAACAGTGTTTATTATATGTTAAGAGATCTTGAGTGGTCTGATATGCAGTATTAATGTTACAATAGATAACTTACTTATACCTCAAATGGTATAACTTTATCTTCAGAAAATTCTTTGAGATTATTCCAATGACATGTTATCCCCTATTATATAACCCAACTCATAGTGTATTTTGGTCTTTCATGATCTATTATCTAGTATCCTCATTCAGAACTAGTAAAAAAAAATTTGACCTTTACAGGTATAGATACCTGTTGCCCAGGCGGTTTTAAATGTACATTTATCAATTATTACCCATTATAATCTGACAAAACAGTACATTATTTCTTTGACTTTCCTTCTCTCTCTCTCTCTCTCCTCCTTCCTTCCTTAAGAGAAATATGTATAATTTGCCCTTTTTTTCTGTCAGGTATTCTAGAAGGCCACAGAAAAGCCAGATAGTTAGCAGCATTTCTTAAATAGGATCCTCAAAAATAAGAGGAATCTAATTACATAAATGGGAACCCTGGTGGCGCAGCGGTTAAGCGTTCGACTGCTAACCAAAATGATGGCAGCTTGAATCCACCAGCCACTGCTTGGAAACCCTATGGAGCAGTACTACTCTGGCCTATAGGGTTGCTGTGAATCAGAATTGACTCAATGGCAATGGGTTTGGCTTTTGGAATTACATAAATTAAATCTTACCTTTTGAAAATTGTCTTTTTCCTATGAGTCCTATCATTATTGTGGTTTCTTTTGCAATAAGAAGTGTTAAAGCAAAATGAGGCATCGTTTTGAATACGGGCCCATTTGAAACATAGAGCTTACAGTGCATTCTCTGATGGTCTTGGTTTTAACCCTACTATAAAAACCGCGTTTGTTTTGATATAGGAAAAGTAAAACAAATAAGCAAATGAGTATACAGTTGTTAGAAAGATACAGATGTGTGCAAATGTGTGTGATATAGATGAGACAGATGGAAAGATAGATGGATCGATAAGAGAAGCCTAATGACCATACATGCATTCCTTCACTTACCTTCTGTAAAACAGGCCTCAGGTTCAAGGGATTCTTCAGGCTCAGCCTCAGGCTGGTCTCCCTCAGCAGGAGCTCCTATATCAACTGTGCTGCCTTCAGATGAACTAGTTGCATTTAGCTTCTGTAAATCAGAAAATCAATCCCACAGAAAAACTTTTAAATATTTTCTTTAATCTATAATATAAAAATTTATAAGGTGTGCCCCCAAGTCTTCTGTATGCATTTCCTTGATCTGTAATTTAAGAATAACTTAAATGTAATGCCAATCCGCTTTGGTAGAGGTGGCGGGTCACAAGATTAGATACAGTACCACAGTATACATATATATGTATATATATATTTTTAAGTGTAATCTTAACAATTTAAATAATTTTTAAGCCCACATATAGATTCTGAAATACAATCCTGCAGAAAACTTGCATAAGCTGCCAAAATCATATGATCCTCCATGCTCTTTATTTTTGTATGTTAGTTTGCAAAAGGTATAGTTTGTTTTATTCTAAAATTGTGACCCAACCAAGGAAAGCTGCACAAGTGTATTTTCATGTCAAATACAGAAAAGATTTGATCAATGCACATAAACAGCAACAATCTAAATTTATCCACTTTTCATTGACATGAAAACATATACTACCAGTTGTTATTAAATATGTTCTATAGTTTTCTAATTCCAGAAAGAGCAGCACATTGTTAGCTTTATAGCAAGAGCTGAGAGTTTGCATTCTCTTTGGCCAATGCACTCCTTTGTTTCATTGTGCATTTGGAAACTACTTGTTACTTGGCACTCTTACCTGTCCTGTTAGTACAGACAGAAATGAATCTTTGGCTGTTGTTTTGTTTTCCTTTAGCTTAAATCAAATATCACCAAAAGAAAAATGCAATAGAAAGAAACTTCTTTAAATCTTGAAATGCAATAAACTCTAGCCGTCAGATTATTCTTGGGATCAGAATAAATGAAGGGATCCCAGTCTTTAACCTGGTCTTAAAATACTGCAGAAATGATGCAGGGCCAGGTGTGAGTGCCACACAAAATCAGAGTAGTTTGGGCCACAGCATTCTTGGACCTGTTACAATGTTATTACCATTAGTGCATAACATTAGGAAATGGCTGAGCTGAAAATAGCTATTTTATAAAGGGGATGAGGTGAGCACATGATTAAAATGCACATTAAAGTATGTTGAGCGTCTATAAAACAGATGCTGTAGTCACTAGTGGAATTATTCTACTCATATTTGGGCTAGGGCTAGATGCTCTTCTCTAGGAAGATGGTGCCTTTACTTTATGGCAATAATTTACTTTATAGAAAATATTTACTTAGTGTAGTGGTGCTGATGAAGTAAAAATATTTTTGTATGAAATATATGAGATTGAAAATGATTTTGCCTTATGTAATTTAACACCATCAATGATAGAAGCAGAAGTATCAGATACGTCTGCCTTCTTAGAACTAGTTTCAGGTTTTTTTTTATTTTTCCAAAATAGTTAAATCAAAGACCATATAAGATGCTTGAAGGTTGTTTTCTTTTTCTACTCATTAGGTATATCATAATACTCGACAGACAATCATAATATTTTTGTCATTAAAATTTGAACACATTTTATTCTAAGATGAAATATCAAAGTAAAAAGATTTATTACAGATATTCTAATTTTTTAGATGTTTTCTAACGTCCTATTCTTTGTCTTTGGGTTACACTCTTCCTTAGACAAGTACAGCTATATTTATATGCATGTAATTAACTAAGAAATTATTAAATTATCCTCTTATTCCAATCCATCTAATTAACATGTTACTGTTATATAGAAGGAACCTGAAAATACTGATCTTGTCATTTGCAGGATGTTGAAACAACAGATTATGAGAAAAACTGAAACTTAATCACTTTAATATAACTACAGACGACCCACAATAAGAGATTAAAAACATTCCTTTTAGGAAAAAGGCTTACACTGCAAACACAGAACGGGGAAGGAGCAGGTGGTGGGTCCAAGGGAAAAAAATGATGATCCATATTTAGGGTGCTCCACATACTCAGGTGGGGCCCTGGTGACACAGTGGTTAAGAGCTCGGCTGCTAACCAAAAGGTCGGCAGTTCAAATCCACTAGTCGCTCCTTGGAAACCCTATGGGGCAGTTCTACTCTGTCCTATAAGGTCACTTTGAGTTGGAACCGACTCAATGGCACCTAACAACAACAACATACTCAAGCTGGCATTGGAGTATGACTGTTTCAGAGCCTAGATCAGTGCTGGGTATGTTGTAGGTGCTCAAGAAATACTGCTTAAATAATGAATGGATGAATGAATAAATTACTGCATAACAGAATGAAGGCAGTGACTGGTGACTTTGACAGTGATTAAGAGAAGTCACTAGACAACATATTCCAGGGACTCTTGGTTCAAAATGTTCAGAAGGTCCCAAAGGATCCCTGTAACACCAACTACTACTCCTACTTCCAGGTAGCTGTATTGCTAATAATTTGAATGACTTTAAGAAGACCCGGGTCTTGACCATTCCTTTCTTCACTATCTTTTACAACAATCAAGGTTTCCTCCCCTCATTAAGCTTTTCAGACAAATCTAATTTTCCCCACCCCATCTTCACCTAACAATATGAACCCTATGTTGTTCATAATTTTTACTGTGATTTATCATACATTTTTACTTTTGTTAAAATGTGGGTTTATACGTTCATTGTTTCAGACATATTAATTCTAGTTTCCCTAACATGCTTGTGAAATCTTAGGAGGCAAGAATCATGCAAAATTTTACTTGCATGTGATATTAATGATATTCTTTGAAAATTTCCACATTCAGTTGGATCACTTTTCTTTGGAATAGGCATAAATATGGATCTCTTCCAGTTGGTTGGCCAGGTAGCTCTCTTCCAAATTTCCTGGCATAGATGGGTGAGCACTTCCAGTGCTGCATCCATTTGTTAAAACATCTCAGTTGGTATTCCGTCAATTCTTAGAGCCTTGTTTTTTTACCAGTGTCTTTAGTGCAGCTTGGACGTCTTCCTTCAGTACCACTGGTTGTTGATCATATGCTACCTCCTGAAATGGTTGAGCACTAATCAATTCTTTTTGATGACTCTGTGTATTCCTTCCATTTTGTTTTGATGCTTCCTGTGTTGTTCAGTATTTTGCCCACAGAATCCTTCTCTATTTCAACTTGAGGACTGAATTTTTTCTTCAGGTCATTCAGCTTGAGAAATGCCAAGCATGTTCTTTCCTTTTGGTTTTCTAACTCCAAGTCTTTGGACATGTCATTATAATACTTTACTTTGTCATCTTGAGTGGCCCTTTGAAATGTTGTTTAGCTCTTTTACTTCATCAATTCTTCCTTTTGCTTTAGCTACTCTACGTTCAAGAGCAAGTTTCAGAGTCTCTTCTGACATCCATTTTGGTCTTTTTTTTCTTTCCTGTCTTTTAATGACCTCTTGCTTTCTTCATGTATGATGTCCTTGATGTCATTCCACAACTTGTCTTGTCTTCAGTCATTAGTGTTCAATGCGTCAAATCTACTCCTGAGATGGTCTCTAAATTCAGGTGGGGTATACTCAAGGTCGTATTTTGGCTCTTGTGGACTTGTTCTAATTTTCTTCAACTTCAGCTTGAACTTGCATATGAGCAATTGATGATCTGTTCTGAAGTCAGCCCCTGGCATTGTTCTGACAGATGATACTGAGCTTTTCCATCTCCTCTTTCCAAAGATGGAGTCAATTTGATTCCTGTGTATTCCACCTGGTGAGGTCCACATGTATAGTCACTAATTATGTTGTTGAAAAAAGTATTTGCAATGAAGAAGTCATTGGTCTTGCAAAATTCTATCATGCGATCTCTGGCATCATCTCTATCACCAAGGCTGTATTTTCCAAATACTGATCCTTCTTCTTTGTTTCCAACTTTTGTGTTCCAATCACCAGTAATTATCAGTGCATCTTGACTGCATGTTTGATCAATTTCAGACTGCAAAAGTTGGTAATAATCTTCAATTTCTTCATCTTTGGCCTTAGTGTTTGGTGCCTAAACTTGAACAATAGTTGTATTAACTGGTCTTCCTTGTAGGATTATGTATATTATCCCATCACTGACAGTGTTGTACTTCAGGATAGATCTCGTAATGTTCTTTTTGACAATGAATGCAACACCATTCCTCTTCAAGATGTCATTCTCGGCATAGTAGACCATATGACTGTCTGATTCAAAACGGCCAATACCAGTCTATTTCAGCTCACTAATGCCTAGGATATCGATGTTTATGTGTTCCATTTCAATTTTGATGATTTCCAGTTTTCCTAGAATAATATTTCATGCATTCCATGTTCTGATTATCAATGGATGTTTGCAGTTCTTTCTTCTCATGTTGAGTTAAGCCACATCAGCAAATGAAAGTCCCGAAAGCTTGACTCCATCCACGTCGTTAAGATCGACTCTACTTTGAGGAGGCAGCTCTTCCCCAGTCATATTTTGAGTGCCTTCCAACCTGAGAGGCTTATCTTCTGGCACTATATCAGACAATGTTCTGCTGCTATTCATAACGTTTTCACTGGCTAATTTTTTTCAGAAGTAGACAGCCAGGTCCTTCTTCCTAGTCTATCTTAGTCTGGAAGCTCAGCTGAAACCTGTTCACCATGGGTGACCCTGCTGGTATTTGAATACTGGTGGCATAGCTTCCAGCATCACAGCAATAAGCAAGCCCCCACAGTATGACAAACTGGTAGACACGTGGGGGAACCAATGCATAGACTCTTTAATTCCACCATTAACCACTTCTAACACCTCCTATCTGACACTTCTCTCACATTCAATGAATGCAAATAATATTCTCCCTCAGGTGGAGAGTAACACAAGTCTTTGAGATTCTGAGTTGTTTAACCAATGAGCAATAAGTCTTAGAATCAGGAGTGCAACCTCAAAATCAGGCTCCCAATTATTCAGAAATGAGAGGAGTCTATAAAGTAAACTGGTGTTTAACCCTGGAGTCAGGAAAACTTTTACTGAATAATTTTGACAGAGTTGCCCCTCCTTTCACTCTGTGTACTATGAATCTATAGGCCCAGTTGCAAACAGAACCTCTTTAAGGAGTGACAATTTCATCCTTCCTCATTCTTTCTCTTGAAGTGGGACAGCACAGGGTCTACCTGTCATCTGTGTTACTTAAATACCTTTACACTTCTGGTAAGTGAATCAACCCAACAGCAACTAACAACAACACAAGACACTTCTGGTACTTGGATTACAAATAAAAAAGAATTTAAGCCTCACATTAATCCTGAAATATTAGCCAATATAGTGTCTACTTTAGTGGAGAAAATGTGGGTTTAATCATCTCGCTGAAAGTCACACTGAGTCAGTAGCTAGAACTTAGGTCTTTCGCACTTCATTCTGCCATGTTCACTAAAGAATTTCTTTCATGATTCATAAGCAAACCCAAACTTTGTCTCTTTAAAAACATTTAGTAGACTAGTATGTAATTAAGCATTGTAGGCTAAAGATCATTGATTGTGTTTTCCATGTTTTATGATCACGAGCTTCGGCGTTAATTCAAGTTATATTCATAATTCTATTATGTACGGTACAGCTAAATACACACTGAAATATTTCATGAACAAAAAAAGGTTTACTTTAAACAGTAATCCTGAGATCTAGGCAAGAAATTTTGATTGATAAAGGCTTTTTCTGATAACATCAATTAGAATTTCTTAAAATGAATTAAGAGGCAACCATCATAGTATTATTATTAAATATGTTAACTAAAAAAGTTAGGATATGTGAAGAGTCCATAAAAAGGCAAATGAATCAAATTACGACTATAAATACCTTCAGCTTTAGATAAGGTCATAATTACAATCAATCCCAACTGCAGTGCAAATTCAATTTGAACTGTCAACTATACATCATTTTATGGAGCTATAGAATTTTGAAATAAAGGTTGCTTGTAAATGCTCCAATCTGGGCATCATTCACTGAAGAATGCCACATAAATAAAAGACCAAATTATGAACTGATTAGAAATGGAACCAGTTTGACAAGTTCTATACTTCCTTTTCATAAAATTTGGATGTTTAGGTTTCCTTTTTACCACATGTACTTATTTACCAGGAACCAAGTGGACTGAATGATACCATTAGAGCAGCCCTTTCCAAGTAAAGCTTTAACCAAATACAGACTCCAATCAAGTACAATGCCAACTGTTATTTGCTGTGAACAGTAATCTTTAACCTTCAGATGAAAATATTAGTTGAAAAATTTATTTTGGTGGAAATCTCTTATTACAGAACTCTTCCCATTGAGTATCTGCTGGGATACACTTGAAGGGCTGAGTAATTATCATCATATGAGTTAAGCAGAGCAGAATCATAATTTGCTTAGAGATCTAATAAATACACACCAAGGCACACAGTATTTTATTTTGGATTTTTAAACACTATACTTCTAATATTTAGTTTCTACATCATTGATAAGTTACTATTAAACATCAACATTCCAAAATAACAGCCTTCTTTTAGAAAGTACATGTATTTTTTAAAATAATCACAATAGAGAAAGGGAGAGAAAATATCACTTTCTATTAAGTTGTTTCATACTTTTTATATTCACACCTGTTTCTCATTATGAAGTTATGATACGTTTTTAAAGAATGTAATTAGTAAAGATTGTATATAATTTTGTGGTAAAAAGGTACGTATTCTAATCTGATTCAATAAAACAAATTGGGATTTTAAAAAAATGGATAACTTCAACTATTGGTTAAATTAAGTATTCAATATTTGATTTTGGTCTCTGAGAATGCTAATCTTTTGTTCCATATGGATCCTATTGCTAATCTGTACCTAAGGAGCTCTAAGTGACTTTACATGAGAAATCTTAGCAATGAAACAATTGAAGTTATGTTCTTGCTGACTTTGGGATAGGCTTCAGGACCAAAGTGACACACTGATACTAGAAAGGAATTGCTGATATTACCTTCTTAATAAGGATGATGGCAAAATAGAAAGTACCATCCAGAAAAATCGAAAGTTTCATCCAGAAAATAACATTGGTCTTTGTAATGAATAAATTACACGTTTTTCTAAACCATAAGTAGCAGGGGTTTTAAATCTTTTTGGAGATGGCAAAAGAAACACAAAAGTCATGCTGGCCTATCCCTTGGCAGTTTGATTATCTGTGGCCCCCAAACACACATTCAGCCCATTTTGTTCCCCAGTGGTTAAGTGCTTGACTGCTAGCTGAAAGGTTGGCGGTTCAAACCCACCCAGCAGCTCCAAGGGAGAAGAGACCTGGCAATCTGCTTCCATAAAGATTTACAGCCTTGAAAGCCTATGGGGCAGTTCTACTCTTCCCTATAAGGTTGTTATGAGTTGGAATTGACTTGACTGCAATGGGTTTGGTTTTTTGGTTTGTATTAACGATATCAGAGCTTCTCTTCCCTCCTCTGCCTCCATCACTATCTCACTGGAAAAGTTTCCCATGAGGACTATACATTCTTCAGGAGAAAATCATGGATGGTTTCCTACTGAACCCATCCAAACCTTCCCTACATATCTTTGTCCCCTTCCCAGACCCCTATACTGTAATTTAGTATATTCTTTTAGGAATTAGACAATATTCATGAGGGAGAATCAGACCTATTCTGGGAAATTGGAAACTACAATAATGGGAGGGTTGAGACCTAAGGAAGTCAATTTAAACCAGTTCTTACTTAATTTGTGCTCCATCACACTTAATGCAGCTAAATCTCCTGGATACACTGGTAGATAATATACCTGATGGTCATTTTTCTTCACATAAGTTTCTACACAGGACCTTGGAAAATGGGCTACTTGGAGAATAAGGAAATTAACCTTGCCTCTTTCCAAGAAGCTGGGAAAAAGAAGCCAGTATCGTAGACAGCCAAAATTTCATGCTTTTCTGAAAAATTAATATATAAGAGTGAAAAGTAATTATCTCTGGCCCTTGCATATATGTGTAAGCAATAATACATCCTGGAAACATTTTATGTGATACCATTCCCCTAATATACAAGGTATTATCTTTCATGCATCTAGAGAACCAGTGATTGATTATTTTGTTCCTAATATAAAAGAATACTCCAGAAAAGGCATGATCATTACTTCTTCCAAAGAGCCAAATATGCTTATGTGGAGGGTTCTTTTACAGTTTTAGTGACAGAAGGAGAGGAAATTGCATGTAAATGACAAAGTATTCATTAACATTTGTTTAAAAAATAATTACATTGGACTGAAAAATTTAGTTAACATATTTGTGTACTAAACTGTGGTTTCAACATCAGGAAATTTAATGGTCCACCAAATGGAAATCCATAGAAAACAGTTACACTCATTGCTATAGTCATTTGATATGGAAAGCTCCTTCATTTTAAAAACACCAAAGGAGCGAGAGCTCACAACTATCTCTTCCTCTATAGGAGTCTGCAGTGCATAATATATTTAAATAATATTCTTCAGGAGAAAGTTTCCCAGCAGATCTGGATGAAATTGAGGAAAGAAAAAAAGCACAAAAGGCAGAGAGGCCAATAGGATGAAGAAGGTAGAATCTAGGTCTACTTTCAGGAGGAGCATAACATCTATAAGTTTATTTTTCACTTTTTTTTTTTCTTTTTTCCTTTTTGGTGTATAAAAGGAATTTATTTCCTTTTCTTTCCTTCTTAAGGAATTCGGGGAAAATATCTACAGAATCTGTAAGGAGATGATATTCAAAATGCAAAATACTTTTTGTTGATTGCTAAATAAAGTGATACCATAATACCTAAAACGAGGCAGATAAAAATTGTACCCATGCTGCTAGCAGCCAAAACATAAAACATTCCAATTCATTTACATTGTTACTATTAAAACAACCCTAAAGAAGTTTGCATCTGAATAATAGATTGCTTTAATTTGAAGAGTACCCTTCAGGAAATTTACTATGACACTAAAAAAACTACCAATGAATTACATTCTTTTGGGGCTATATTTTTTTAAAAAGGGCAGAGGAAGATGGTGAGAAAACTTTTATGCAAGTTTTCCGAAGAGTGGCTACATTTTTCCTTTAGGCCCTTAGCATGTTCAAAACTCCATAACATTTAATGGAAATTAAATAATCCACAAAGGCATGCATTTTTTCTTTTCATTGTATATAACGTCTATTAAAATCTATGGTAAGAACATTAGCAGTTAAATCACTAAAAAAAAAAAAAAAAGAAAAAGTTAGGGTTGTCAGACTTGCCTGACCATGCTTTACATGACTCAGCATAAGAGCAGCTGCGCGTTTCTATTTTACTGCCAATGGAAGGGCAAGGAATGTAGCTGAGTAACATGCAGGCCAGTCAAATTCATTTAGAAACTGATTATGTTTATACATGTACAACTTGCTTGGGTAACCTGGGTAAAAGTGGTGGCACGAGCCTCTGGCTGGTTAAAAACCACCAGAGCTGCATTCTTGATGGCTCCAGCTTGCTTTTACCCCTGTGAGAAGTAAGAATGGTAAGCAGTGAAGGTCACCATACTGCACTACTAAATTTCACTCTGAAAAATAATCATTCAAGCATGGCTTCAACATGACTAAAAATTTTTAAAAAATCAATCACTCAGAATTATAAAGTAAAAAAGGAGTTACATTAAATATAATCAAAATAACATGAGTTAAACCATAAACAACTATGACATGAATTTAAATTTACCGTATTTTTTGAAATAATGCAGCCATGTAAATAATGCACACACACATATATAAAGTGCAAAAATGATTAAATTAAGTAAAATAGTTCTGGTTTAGTGTGCCCACGCATATACTGCACATGTCTTGTGACATATCTAGAAGTAAATTTCAGCCTCATTCACCTGTCCTCCAGTATTACAGGTTAATCATAACTCTGTTCATTTTCTTTTGTTCTGTTCATTTTCTTTAATCTCCTGCTTATTTGATTAAAAAACAGCCCGAAAATGTTACTTTCGATCATAGTTGTATAATAAAGGCATAAGCCATGGTCAAGAAGTCATGGATCGAGTTTGGTAGTACTCCAGTAATCAGAAAATAAACAATCAAAACTGTATTTCTATTAATTTAAGTTGATAATTATAGCGCACTAGCTCAACCGTTGATCTACTGGTAAATACTTCTGGCTTGAATTTCAAGTAATACGAAGTCAATACCTACCATAAGTGAAATTTCTGTTTGATCAGAAATTGAAATTGAATTCAGCAACAAGTATAAAAAACATTGGCATAGCGTGCTTAGTAAAATAAAGTGCGGGGTGGAGGGGAAGGTGCGGTTGCGCAGATAGCAAAAAAGATACATAATGTGCACGTTATTTGCATAAAAATACGGTACTCTAAAGAATCCACAGGAAGCTATCAAAAAAATTACACAAATTTGGCAATGGCATAGAAGAAGATTTAGTTCAGACACCTAAACAACTTTGGGGTCCATTCTGTTGGATTTCTTTATAAAAAGATGTACATTTAGGCATTCCAAAAATGAAAAAGTTCTCATTTTTTCCTTTAATTTTTTAATCATTTATAAAAGAAGAGCAATAAGCCTTACGTCACTCCTAACTACTCTACAGGTGATAGTTAATAGAACTCTCCCCTTGTATCAGTTTAGAAAATGAGAACACAAAAATGACTAGATTGAACACTAAAAAGATATTTCAGGTGGGAGTGTTTGAAATTCTTGGATACTTGTTTCAATTCTTTTTTGTTTTCTAGTGTAAAGCTACCATGTAAAATACTGAAAGATAAAAAAACCTGTATCTATTTTCTTCCCAGACTATTGCCTTAATCTTTTATAATTTTATGAACTTTTATCTTGAAAGTTTGATATAAATCCATAGTTCAAAATTTCTTCAAATAATAAATTTTACTAACTTTAAGGTAACTTCTAGAGTCGAAAGGTATTGAAAGGACTTCACAGCTCAAACAATATATTAATTCTCTACACTTCCAACTGGTGGATCAGTTCTCTGCTTCTAATTTCAAAGTACTGACTTCACATATATTATTTTGGAGTACATTACCTAACTCAAAACAGAAAACAAATAAAGAAGCTTAATGGTAAAAAGAGAAATAAGGAAGATAGTTTAGGTTTCCCTACTATAAGCCACACCTTTTTGGACATCCCTCCTGTGTTAAACATAATGGTCTGAGGTGAGGGAAAATACATGCTCCTTTGGAAAAAGACTGAGGGATACTTAGGGTTTTAAATTTCTGAAAATTAAAAAGATTGGCTGTCAAGTTAGCCAGACCTCAAAAAGTACTCCAAAAGATTAAACTGATTTAAAATTCTAACATTGGATTTTTCATAATTCATCCTTAGTTTATATTACACTCTAAAACTAAACGTACGTAAAAAGTGACTTTCTTTACTATAGGGAAAATAACCACTCTTAAGGATAATGTCAAAATAATGAGACAGAAATATACATTTAAATTTTAATGACCCAATTTTATTTTCTAAATGTTAACTTCAGCTTCTAGTAGTATACAACATCAGAAATTGGGCCCCATTCTTTTAGCATAACTCAACCAACTATGCTTATACAAAATTTTATTAACCAGATCTTGAAATGTTATTCGATGTTTAAATAATGGTCTAATTAGTAAAAATCTGAATTCAATTAATTTGGGCAATTCTTTGCCCTAGGCTATAGGGTTTTTATTACTTTCCCCTTGAATCTCATCAGTTATTTTGTGAAACTAGTAGCTATGGCCCTGTTACTTATACCTTAATTTACATTAATACATATATTTAAACTCTGTCTGAATGTCATGTTTAACATTTACTTCTACTTAAACACTGAATTAACAATACTACCTACCTAATAAGCCAGAAAGAATGGACAATAGCATATTCTTTGGTAATCTTATGGAATAAACATAGGGATACTGGCTGAAATAGTAAGGTTATCTTCTTAGAAAAAAATATTTTTCTTCATAGTTTTGTTAACTGGTCCCTAAATATGTTAGCATGACTTTGTCATGTTACTCCAATTTTTGTGCCCCAATCTCCCCCAAATCGTGTATCTTTCTGAGAATGAAAGCAGCAGTAGAGGTTTTCATCTTCCCTGTAACCAATTCAAATGATGGGGATGGGTGCATCTTTGTTTTTGATTGTATTACTTTTGTTTATTTATGCAAGTTTTAATAATCTTGTCTTTATTTTTATATACTTAAGCAACTAACCATTAAGGTTTTTAAATTCCTTTTTCTCCTTACCTCAACTCTCTATTTATTAACCTATAAACAAACCAAAAGCACACTCTTGTATTCATACTCCTATTGTAAGTTAAAGAATACTTTAAACTACCCAGGCTCTTACTGAATGTTGGCCAGTTCACAATTTCACATTTAGGATGTTTGAACAACATGCACTGAGCTCGGTAGGGTTAAAAATATATTTCAGAGTGATTTCTCATCACTACCTTATTTTCCTTAAAAAAATCATTTACTTCAGGAAACACGAAACTATATGTAAATATCAAGCCAAGGTCTCAATAAGATGGTCCATGAACAAATATACTTGTTCAAACTAAGTAAGATCACATTTTATGAAATATTTCATAAGAGCCAAGAATGTAATGAACTGAGAGTTGAAACTATATTCCCATCAGGTAATTTTCTAGTATATATGAAAGCCACAATTGTGAAAGAATTACAAAGAACAAAGTGGATAAATTGAGGCATTTTTAACCAGTTTAAAATTGTTTAAAAATACTTAAATTTTATATTAATCTGTATGTTAATTATATAAAGTTCAAAATGGTGCATATTTGAAAAATATCAGCATATCATTTGTTTACTTATATTCTAGTCTATTATCAGTTTATCTATCACCAGTTTACCATAGAAAATGTATTAATAGAGATTTCCTATTTTTTTACAGAAAGAAAACAATTTGAAAAGAGTCTGATAGTTCTCATGCAACAGAAATACATCATACCAATATATCTTTTTGTTTAAAAATACCTACCTCTTTGCTTTCTTCCATATCTGATTCGCTGCTGAATTCTTCAGTATTTAAGTTTTCAAAGTCAGATTCCCCGACAGCAATTGGTACAGTCACAGTGAGGCTGGGATTGTTTATAAATGACATGTAATCACTCTCATCCACGACATATTTTTCTACACTGCTGCCTATGCCACTGGTAGTTCCATTTCCATCTTTGAGATAATTGAGGTCTTTGCTTATTTCTACGGTGGTATGATTGGAAATACAGCTGTCTTTTTTGTTATTTAGATCTTCAAGAGGTTTAATTTCATCTAAAGCTTTCTGCTTTCTAACAAAAGCTTTCTGAATAAATTCACGTATATTTCTTTTAACATAATCGATTCCTTTCTGCATCCTTCCCACAGCAATCTGGAGATTGTTCATTTCATTATCATCATCAGTGGCAGCAAGATTGTCAGAACTAAACGAACTCAAGAGCAAGGCCAGGAAGAGGTTCAGAACCTAAAACGCAAAAAGAATATGTGATCAAAACATTTTTGTTTTAATTGCTGTTGACTATAAATTTCCTAACATAGTTCTTACATCTCGGTTTTTTCCTAATAGGTATTTCTTTCAGTTTATGATAAACTATTCTGGGGGAAAAAAAAAATGAATGAACTGAAAAATACCTGGCCTATATCAAGTAATACTATTAGCACCATTTCCTTTTTAACTATTGCAGAATTACTGAAAGTCATCGTTGCATTACACTTCTATATTACATTCAGTACAAAAAGAGAAATCTTAGTTATCTAGATTTGAACCGTGAAAAAGCGAAAAACAAAGTTGTATTTGGGATGCTAAGTATTTTGACCACGTAACTTGGATTTTCTGGGACACTGGTAATTTATAATTTTATTCCTAAAACCAAAGATGATTTCAATATGTTTAAATAAGATTTGATTTTTTTGCCTGGACATCAATTTTTGTACCTAGATAACTTGCCAACGTAGAAAAAAAATTATCTACTGCGAGAACAAAAGTCGCAATTTTAGGTTCAGAAAATCATGGCCACCGTGATGATACCTCAATTAGAGATACTATAAAAAATGGTAATTATACTATAATAATGATGTAAATATCAAGCTAAAGATTATGGAGTCAAGGCACTGCCATGAATAAGACCACTAATTGGTCTGTAAATTGGGTGTTCAAAAATAGGCCCTATGGTATGAGTGAGTATAAAGATTAGTGACTTTAAACCCACTGTATATTCTCAAAAAGAGGTGATTTACCAAGGAATCAGGCAGTCCCACGGGCACAAGACTGAGTCATATAATTTTTTCAGGATTTGATTGACAATGTCAATGATTCCCTGATTATTCAAACATACAAAACAAAAGAAGGATAAAGATAATGAAAGGGGCCAAATGCCAAAAGTAAAAAGCAAAAAAAAGAGAAGAATTCTAGGAAAGATTTTAAGGTTTTAAATTCCTTGAATTTAATTCCAAAATTCCAATGAAAAGAAACCTGCATTCTTTCTGCATTCCTGCATTTCCAGTGAGTGTATGACGCTTGGTGCTCATTTATCTATTTACAAGTTAGTTTAAGCAATGGTGGTAAAAAAGGTAAAAATGTATAAGATCCAATGAGGACTGTGTGTAATTTTGAGAGTATATATTAACACATCTCTGAATCATTGTGCCATGGCTCTTGGTATTCACACTAAGACCTGCTCTTTTACTTCTGGAATTTATCAATAAAAATTATGTTTTATTGTGATTTGCCTTTGAATTTACTATTTGGATGAAAAATAAATGAAAGAAGGAAAACAGAATTAAATTTTGGGTTTTGTTCAATGGCAGTGGGTTTGGTTTTCTGGTTTTGGTCCATAGTAAAACTGAATTTTGGTGCCATACTTGTTTTCTAGATTTAATTTCATAAGGTTTATTAATGCACTGTACTTGTCTGTTAGGAAAATTTTCTTGATATACATCAATCAACCAATCTTCCCAGAGGGAGAGCCCACCTATATTTCCTCTTAAGTGCACTGGGGGTAAGTAATCTATTTGTAAATATGTTCTTTACTATAATATATATACATATAATACATATATAGCTTGCTCCCCTTTCTCATTCTGTCCTTGTAAATTTCTTTTATATCTCTATCACATTATACTGAATGTTTTTTTCCTTTTTTTTTACAAGTTCACTTTTGCTGCTAAATTGGGAGCTCCTTCAGCTCAGAAACATGCCTTAGAGCCAGTTCTAGAGCAGTATACATACTGGATAACAATAATAAAAAGTTTTTTATTGAGTTCTTAGTATCTAGTAGTCCTTTGCCAAGTATTTTACAAGGTTTATACAATTTATTTCTCATAACAACCCAATAAGGCAAGAATTATTATTATCACCATTTTATAGATAAGAAAACTGAGGCTACTAAATAACTTAATCACCTTGTCCAAGATCAAGGTTAATAAGTAGAGAAGCTATGTTTTCGTTCTGATAGTAAAATCTGGGGTCTTTGTTTTTAATTGCTGTTTTCAGGGTTAATGAAGAAACAATGTTCTATGTTTATTCTTTATTGATATTTTTCTCTGAACTAATACTACACTTATAGTCAATATCATAGTTTTCCATTAGCTTTGTAATTGCTTCTATGATCTATTATGAATCAATAACTTAATTCAATGCTATTCTATCATTAAGGAAAACTAAATATTCTCTGAATATATGACTTTTCTTTCTCATCAACTTAGTGATCGGTGAGGTACTCCCTCCCTCCCTCCCTTCTTTCTTCCTTCCAGCATCCAATCTGTATGTGGTGGTGCTGTGCTAAGAACTTTCTTCCACATACCTGCTAGACACTAATTTCCATTTGCATGTTTTCTCTAGTTCAACAAATGCTTGGCATGACAAAGGAGAAGATCCTTTATAACAAGAGTGCTAGTTAAGAATTAATCTTCTGACTTCTGAGCAACATGGTGCTATAGACAGAAGCACCATGCTGTCCCTCCACAGCAAAGATCCAAAAAACTAATTCAAACAGCTCATAAATCAATCCTGAAACCCTATGCATCAAATGAAGAGATAAAGAACTCAGCCAAGCACCGAATGGAATAAGAAACTGACTGAGAACAGAAAGCAAGGAGAGATACATGCAGAGGTCCCCTAACAGCTACTGGAGCATGGATCCGCCATATTGACTCCTATTAGAGATCAGTGAACAAGGGGTATGAGAAAGCAGCTTCACGGAGCTTCCAGCAGGAGACAGAACAAGTGGTAACCAGCGATATACGCTTTCCCACCTCCCACCCTTCTTCACCCCCACGTGGCCTCCTCTGCTTCCTGCGGCCATAGTGTCTTGGCTGGGAAGCACCGGCTTCACCCCAGTGTCACTTGGATTCCACCCACCCGCACTGGCCGGCTCCCTGAGTGCCGTTTGTTGGCTGCTGGTGTTGCTTTTTTCTGCTTTACTAGATTTCTTTCTTACCTCTCACCACCTCCCCCTCCTTTCTCCCAAATAACTGGCTCCACATGCCATCTTTGCTTCTTCCTGAAAAGCTGCGAAACACCACTCGACTGTGAAACTGCTTCCCGGCCCGTGCTGCCAAGCTGGTGGGACCCCCTGGGCTTTTTTTGTTTGTTTGTTCTGTTTTGATTTGTTTGTTTTCTTTTTCTTTTCTCAGCTTGGGAGCCCCTTCTATCCAGGCAGTACAGCACTGCTTGGGAGCTACTCGCTTACTTTGCGCAGATGCACAGTGACATCCCTGGGGGCATTTCTTTTTTCTTTTTTTGTGGTTTTGTTTTGTTTCTTTGTTTTGTTTTCTCTCTCTTTTTGTCTTTCTTCATTCCCAGTTTCTCGTTTCTCTACACTTACCTTCTCTTCCTGTCTCCTGAATACCTCACACTGTGTGACACCTCTACACCTTCTAGCCAGGCTTTACTTCACATCCTGGGAGCAACTTCCCCAGTCCTAGCAGCTGCACCAATGGAATCCCTGGGGGCTTTTCTTTTTTTTTTTTCCCCCTTCTAATTTTTATTTATTCTTTTCTTTTACCCTTTTTCTTTTTTTTATTTTTGTTTTTCTCCATTTCTCAGTCTCTCATCTCTCCACTCCAAAAGCAAGCTCCCTTAGCACTCTTTTTTGTTTGGGTGTATGTTTTTGGCTCCTGTTCCTCTCTCCTCTCTCTCCTCTTTCCCATACCCATATTAGCTCCACACATCACAATCTCCCCCCTCCTTCCTGCCTACCTGCACCGTGCACTGAACATCACACTCCCAAGCAGCATAGGCACAGCCTACCAGAACCTGCACTGCACCGACTCCCGGCCTGCCCTGTCAGCCTTACTACGTGCCTCAAACAACCCATCCCAGCAACTCAATTTCAGCTGGACTTGCCCTGATGTACCATATCTCAGTGACTGACCCTGCCCATTGGAGAAAGAGGTGAAAAGTATCGTGCCCACAGATGAGCAAACAACAAAGACTGCACAGCCTGCCTGCTCAGACATAACCAAATAAAACAAAAAAGCAAGACAAAACAAGCAAATCTACAATCAATAAATGAAGAAAATGACTACTGAATGCCCCAAGGAAGCAGACAATATCAAAACATATACAAAAACAGGACAGGATGTTTCCGGTAGGCGTCCAAAATAAAACACCAGATGACTTTCCAGCAGAAGAAAAGGCACTAGACCTAACTGATAGGGAATTGAAATCTTAATATTCAGAATTATCCAAGAGCTGAAGCAAAAAGCAGATACAAGTGAGGAAAAATAGACAAATTCATGGAAAATACACACAAAAAAATGGAAGAATTCAAAAAAATAATACAAGAAGAAAATGCTAAAATAAATTCACAACTAGAAATCATATAAAAAACAACAATTAGAAATCCAAAAGACAAACAACAAGATTTCAGAAATGGACAGTGTCATTCATAGAAGGGCTGAGGAGCAGGTTTGAAACGATGGAACACAGGATCAGTGAAACTGAAGACAAACACTTGGATACAACTCTGTTTGAGGAAAAATCAGAAAAAAGAATGAAGAAAAATGAAGAAACCATGAGAATTATGTGGGACACAATCAAAAGCAAAAATCTATGAGTGATCGGAGTTCCAGAACAGAGGGAGACAACAGAAAACACAGAGAGGATCACTGAAGAATTGCTAACAGAAAACTTAACCAATATCATGAAAGATGAAAAACTGACCATCCAAGAAGCTCAACGAACCCCATATAGGGTAGACCCCAAAAGAAAATCAGCAAGGCATATCATAATCACACACGCTAAAACCAAAGACAAACAAAGAATCCTGAGAGCAGCTCGAGAAAAACAAAAAGCCACCTACAGAGGAGAAACAATAAGACTAAGCTCTAATTGCTCGGCAGAAACCAGGCAGCTGCAAGAAGGCAATGGGATGACATATATAAAAACTTAAAAGAAAAAAATTGCCAGCCAAGAGTAATATATCCTGCAAAACCTTCGTTCAAATATGATGGTGAAATTAGCACATTTCCAGATAAACAGAAATTAAGGGACTATGTAAAAACCAAACCAAACTTACAAGAATTATTAAAGGGAGTCCTACAATCTGAGAACAAATAACATCAGACCACAGGCTGAATCTAGGACACAGGATTATACAAGCCAGATACCAACCTAGGAAATGAACTCTTAAGGACTATCCAAACCCAAAAGAATTACAACAGGGAACCAGAGAGGTTAATCTGTAAAGGACAACAGAATCAGAACAATAAAAGAGGGAATAAACGGTGTAGATATAGAACCTTCTAATGGAGAGGAAGGCAAGGTGATACCAAGTAATAATAAACTGGTTCAAACCTAGGAAGATAAGGGTAAATTTCAAGGTAACCACAAAGAAAGTTAACAAACCTAACATCAAAATAAAGAGGAAAAACATAGTCTCAGTAAAAATAAAACCTACAAAAACAAAAGAAATGAAAAAAAATCCACAAACAAAACAAATTCAGCACAGAAGCCTAAGAGGAACAAAGAAAATGTCGACACCACAAAAAAAAAACTACTACAAAATGACATTAATAAATGCACACCTATCAATAATTACACTGAATTTAAATGGCCTAAATGCACCCATAAAGAGATGGAGAGTGACAGAATGGATAAAAAAACAGGATCCAACAATATGCTGTCTAGAATATACACTCCTTATTAAAAATCAAAGGATGGAAAAAAATATATCAAGC
>NW_004443973.1:19087641-19106389 GCF_000243295.1 Trichechus manatus latirostris
AATGGAACAGAATTGAGAACCCAGATGTAAATGCATCCACCTACAGTCACCTGATCTTTGACAAGGGCCCAAAGTCCATCAAATGGGGAAAAGACAGTCTTTTTAACAAATGGTGCTGGCAAAACTGATGTCCATCTGCAAAAAAAAAGAAACTGGACCCATACCTCACACCATACACAAAAACTAATTCAAAATGGATCAAAGACCTTAAATATAAAGCCTAAAACTATAAAGTTCATAGAAGAAAAAATAGGATCAATGCTAGAGGCCCTAATACACGGCATTAACAGCATACAAACCATAACCAACAACACACAAACTCCAGAAGATAAGCTAGATAACTGGGATCTTCTAAAAATTAACACTTATGCTCATCAAAAGACTTCACCAAAAGAGTAAAAAGAGAACCTACAGAGTGGGAAAAAATTTTTGGACATTACAATCAGACAAAGTTATAATATCTAAAATCTACAGGAAAATCCAATACCTCTACAACAAAAAGACAAATAAACCAATTAAAAAATGGGCAAAGGAAATGAACAGACACACTATCAAAGAAGACCTCAAGTGGCCAACAGACACATGAGGAAATGCTCGCGATCACCAGCCATTAGAGAAATGTAAATGAAAACCACAAGGAGATACCATCTCACCCTGGCATTACTGGCAAGAATCAAAAACACTGGAAATAACAAATGTTGGAGAGGCTGCGGGGAAATCAGAACTCTTATGCACTGCTGGTGGGAATGCAAAATGATACAACCATTTTTGAAAATGATAGGGTGCTTCCTTAGAAAGCTAAAAATAGAAATACCATATGATATATTCTAGAGAAATAAGAGCCATATTACACGAATAGACATATGCACACCCATATTCATTGTTGCACTGTTCACAATAGCAAAAAGATGGAAACAACCTAGATGCTCATCAACAGATGAATGGATAAACAAACTATAGCACATACACACAATGGAGTATTATGCAACAATAAAGAACAATGATGAATCTGTGAACCATCTCATAACATGGATGAAACTGCAGGACATTATGCTGAGTGAAATAAGTCAATCATAAAAGGACAAATATTGTATGAGACCTCTACTGTAAAAACTCATGTAAAAGTTTACACACAAAAAGAAACAATCTTTGTTGCTTATGAGGGATGGGAGGGGTGGGGGGGAAGGTAAACAGACAATAGATAAATACTAACTTTGGTGGAGGGTAAGACAGTACACAATACTAGGGAAACTAGCACAACTTGTACAAGGAAAGGTCATGGAAGCTCCATAGACACATCTAAACTCCCCGAGGGACTGAATTGCTGGGTGGAGAGCTGTGGGGACCATGGTCTCTGGGAACATCTAGCTCAATTGGCATAACACAGTTTATAAAGACACTGTTCTACATTCTACCTTGGTGAGTAGCCTCTGGGGTCTTAAAAACCTGTAAGCAGCCATCTAAGATATTCTACTGGTCTCACCCCTTCGGGAGCAAGGGAGAATGAAGAGAACAGGCTACAAGGAAAAGATTAGTCCGAAGGACTAATTGTCCACAGCTACCATGGCTTCCACCAGACTGAGTCCAGTACAGCTAGATGGTGCCCGGCTACCACCACTGACTGCCCTGAGCGGGATCACAACAGACGGTCCTGGACGGAGCTGGAGAAGGATGTAGAACAGAATTCTAACTCACAAAAAAAGACCAGATTTACTGGCCTGACAGACTGGAGAAACCCCAAGAGTATGGCCCCCAGACACCCTTTTAGCTTAGTAATGAAGTCACTCCAAAGGTTCACTGTTCAGCCGGGGACTGGACAGCCCCATAAAACAAAATCGGACTAATGAGGCACAGCAGTCCAGGGAGAAGGACTAGAAGTCAGGAGGGGACAGGAAAGCTGGTGATAGGGAACGCAAGGTCGAGAAGGGAGAGTGTTGACATGTTGTGCGGTTGCTAACCATTGTGGTAGGGCAGTACGTGTTCTGTTTAATGAGAAACTGTTTGTTCTGTAAACCTTCATCTAAGGTGCAAAACAAAAACAATTATCTATGTGAGATCAAATTGACAACAGCAACTCAAAAGGTTTGATGGGAAGCCTGGGGGGCAGTGAGTTGAAGATAATGGTGATGGAATAATCTGGAAAAGGATAGTGAGAATAGCACCACAACTGAAAGTATGTAATCAACGTCACTGAATTGTACCTGTAGAAACTTTTGAAATGGTGTAACTAACTTTGGCTATGTATGTTTTCACCAAAAAGAAAAGGTCCTCCAAGGTTGAGAAGGGAGAGTGTTGACATGTGATGGGGTTGTTAACCAATGTCATAAAACAATATGTGTACTAACTGTTTAATGAAAAACTATTTTGTTCTGTAAACCTTCATCTAAAGTACCACAATAAAAAAAAAATTAAAGAAGTGTTCCTGGGGCGGGGGGGGGGGAAGGATTAATCTTCTGTCAATTGCAAGCCACATGGCTCTAGGTACACTGTATAACCTCTCTGAGCCTTAGTTTCCTCATCTGTAAAACAAACATAATTTTCCCAGTGTTCAGCTTACAAGGTTGTTGTAAGGATTTAATGAAAGAACCTAACTGTGTCTCTCAACACAACTCCTAGTTCACAGTGAACCCTTAAGAAAGTTTAGCTTTTAATGATATCACTGTTACCACTATACATACTACTCTTTATAACACTGTCTATCCTTCAATTTGCCTTATTTTCCTAGAAATACTTGTGTAAACCAATCTAATTACTTTGTCTAATTTTCCTTTGTTACCAAAGGTTATATGCAGAACTACTGGCCAAAATGGTTGTTGTGATCAATGGCAACTTAAGAGAATACAGTTCATCAAGTTCACTTAGGGATTAAAACCCTGAATACTGTTTCACACATATGCATGAAAAGACTGCTAACTGACTGACTGAAATTTACTTCTTCACATGTCTTAAAAATCAGCCTCCTGAAATGAAAATTTTAGAATAATTTCCATTTGGGTCAAATCTTGGAATATATTGCATATATCAATATTTCCTTCATCTTGTTTCTCAATTTTTGAGAGGAACTCAAGACCTTTACATCTTTCACGTATGCTATTACCCCATCTTCACTTAAAGACAGAGGAGATTGTGTCTGCTGCTTCTAGAAGTAGCAATCTTCAAAAAGTGACATTCTCACAGACTGGGTGAAAATAACATGCAAAACACACATCTGATAAAAGGTTCGTATCCAAAGCATACAAAGAACGTTTAAAACTCAACAATAAGTAAACAAGCAACCCAATTACAAAATGGGCAAAATATTTGAACAGACATCTTGCTAAAGAAAATATACAGATGGCAAATATGTATATGAAAACTACTCAACATCATATGTCATTAGAAAGAGCAAATTAAAACAACAATGAAGTACCACTATGCACCTATTACCCCATTACTGTTGAGTAGATGCTGACTCATAATGACTCTTTAGGACAGAATAGAACTGCCTCATAGGGTTTCCAAGACTGTAAATCTTTATGGAAGCAGACTGCCACATCTTTCTCCCACAGAGTGGCTGGTGGGTTCAAACCACTGATCTTTCAGTTAGCAGCCAAGTGCTTAACCAGTATGCTACTACAGCTCTTTATTAGAATAGCTAGCATCTAAAAAACTGACAAAACCGATTCTTGGTAAGGATGCAGAACAATAGGAACTCTCATTCATTGCTGATAGGAATGCAAAATGGTACAGCCACTTTGGAACACAGTTTGGCAGTTTCTTACAAAGCTAATATAGGCTGATCATCCAATCCAGCAATCACGTTCTTAGGTATTGACCCAAATGAGTTCAAAACTTACGTCCGTACACAAAACTGAACATGAATGTTTATAGCAGCTTTGTTCATAATTGCCAAAAATTGGAAGCAACTAACATGTCCTTCAAAAGGTGACTCCATAAACAAACAGCAGTACACCCATACAATGAATATTATTCAATGATAAAAAGAAATGAGCTTTTAAACGGTGAAAAGACATGGAGGAATCTTAAATGCATATTTCTAAGTGAAAGGACCCAGTCTGAAAAAGCTATGCAGTGTATGATTCCAACTCTATAACATACTGGAAAGATAAAATTATGCACAGTAAATAGACCAGTGGTTGTCAAGGGTTCGGGGGTGTGAGTGGGGATGAATGGGTGGAGCACAGGACATCTTAAGGGCAGCGAAACAACTCTGCATTATACTGTAATGGTAGCTACATGATATGATGCATTTGTCAAAATTCATAGAACTGTATTACACAAGAGGGAGCCCTAACGTAAACTATGGGCTTTAGTTAATAACGATGTATCAATATTGGTTCATCAACTGTAACAAATGTACCGTACTAATACAAGATGTTAATAATAGGGGAACCTGTGCAGTGGGAAAAACAGTATATGGGAATTTTTCACTTTCTGCTCAATTTTTCAGGAAATCTGAAGCTACAGTAAAAACTAAAATTTATTAAAGAAAAAAAATTATGTTCTCTTTCTGCAGCACCTGTCTTGAACCTATGAAAAGATCTCTGGTTATGGGGTCAGAAAACCAAGAATGACTTCTAAAAATCCTGGCCTAGGGGAAAGGCACTCAGTGGCCCCACCTCTGTCTTGCCTATTGGCTAGGCAGGCAACGATTATTCACATCTGGGTGGTGGAGCACCATATGGCAGCTTATGTGTGTCAGAAACGGAGTTACGCCAGCTTGTCTCTGGGGAACTTTTCCTTGCTTCAGGTGAGGAAGAGAAGAAGAATTGTAGGAGGTGGTGCATCAAGTTCACTCAGTCTTATTTAAGTAATACAAAGTGAATGTATTTCCTTAATAGTAGTAAATATGACATTTTGTGGACTTAGCAATCTTGTCAAAAATCACTTGGCCAGGAGGTGGGGCCAAGATGGTGGAGTAGTCAGACACTTCCTGTGGTCCCTCTTACAACAAAGACCAGGAAAAAAAAGTGAATCGATTATATACGACAATATAGGAGCCCTGAATGTCAAAGACAAAGTCAATGAATCAGAGTGAGCTGCAAGGGGAGGAAGAGATGGTTCAGAAGCAGCGAGGAGTTTCCAGACCTGACTTGGCTGGCCCTGGCATCCCACAGGCAGGATCGGCTGGTGCAAGAGGGGTGAGGCAAGCAGCGGTGCTCAGGACACATTTTCCTATCAGAAGAGACCGAGCAGAAGAAAGTCTGCTCAAGCTTCCAGAACCAGTGAGAAATGGTGTTCAGTCAGCAAGAGACAAGTACAAGTGTCTAACCTATCATGCAGATAAAAAAAAAAAAAAAACCTTTTGGGAAGTACCACTCTCCCATTTACCTGCCCCCTGCCTACTCTGCTCTGGGTACTGGTTTGGCTTCAGGGATTGCTGAGCCCCATGGGCCAGAAGTAGGGCCCTTCGTGTGACCTGAGCCCATTCTCCAGGCTTTGAAGAGGGAATAAATTAACAAACAAGAAGAAATAATCTGCCAGCTCTCCTAAGCTGGGAACTCAGGGCAGGCACACCCCCTTTGCCTAGGCACAGGCATAAGGGGTTCATGGACTTTGAATGCCTTTCACCCCTGCATAGACCTGTGTGGGCCCATTTCAACAGCGTAGGCCCTCATTAGCACAGTACAACAGAGTATATACCTGAAGCCTATTTTCATCTGTATCAGCTATAAGGGGGAGTGGTAGATTTGTGACATTTGACACCACCCTGCCCATTAAGTAGGGTCCTCACCTACCCACATCAGGGACCTGAGGACTGGTGGCTCCACCCACTCCACTGAGCCACCCACTACAGGAGTCCAAGAATAAGTGATGACTCCCAGTCCTTAGAGCCAACAGCATTGTGTGCCCATAGTCTGGCTGCAAAACTCACCTACCCCTGCACTCTAGGGGACAGAGACATGCTTTCCTCCCAGACACTCAAGGGCAGCTGTCAGCCCCCTGCCTTGCTCAGCACGTAACTCCCTACTGCAGCGATACCTGTACCTACTCAAATCACCCCTGCCCATCTAGGACCGTAGGTGAGAGCCTGCACCACACACTCAGTGACTGACAACCTGGACGCCTGAGCTGAATCCACACAAGAAAAGTAAATGGACTCCTCGGCTCACATATCTAGTAACAGTTTTAGCCACCTGGAGACAGGACATGAGAGCTTCAAAGATGCCAAAAATCAAACTAGCTCACACGACCAGCCTACTTGGTCATATCAAAACAAAACAAAACAAGAAGCTAGGACACAGTAAGCAAACATAAAACAAATAAATACTATAACTTATTGATGGCTCAGAGACAATAGTCAATATTAAATCACATAAAAAGGCAGAGCATGATGGCTTCAGGAAGCCACCAAAATAAAGAATCAAGAAACCTTCCAGAGGAAGAGAACTTCTTGAAATTACCAGAGGTAGAATTCAAAAGATTAATATACAGAAGTCTTCAAGAGATCAGGAAGGAGATCATGCAAAATGCAGAACTAACCAAGGAACACACAGACAAAGCAATAGAGGAACTTAAGAAGATTAGAGAAGAGCATAATGACAAATTTAACAGGCTGCAAGAATCCATAGGGAGACAGGAAACAGAAATCCAGGAGATCAACAATCAAATTTCAGAATTAGACAACTCAACAGAAAGTCATAGGAGCAGAATTGAGGCAATGGAAGTCAGAGTTGGTGAGATTGAAGATAAAGCACTTGACACAAACTTATTTGAGGAAAAATCAGACAAAAGGATTTAAAAAAATGAAGAAACCCTAAGAATCATGTGGGATTCTATCACGAGAAATAACATACAAGTGACTGGAGTACCAAAACAGGGGGATAACAGAAAATACAGGGAGAATTGTTGAAGATTTGATGGCAGAAAACTTCCCTGATACTGTGAAAGATGAGAAGATATCTATTCAAGAAGCTCACTGAACCCCTCACAAGGTAGATTCCAAAAGAAAGTCATCAAGACATATTATGATCAAACTTGCCAAAACCAAAGATAAAGAGAGAATTTTAAGAGCAGCTAGGGATAAATGAAAAGTCATCTACAAAGGAGAGTCAATAAGACTAAGCTTGGACTACTCAGCAGAAACCATGCAGGCAAGAAAGTAAGGGATGACATATATAAAGCCTTAAAGGAAAAAACTGCCAGCCAAGAATTAAAACTGTCTCTTAGATATGATGGTGAAATTAGGGCATTTCCAGATAAACAGAAGTTTAGGAAATCTGTAAAAACCAAACAAAATTACAAGAAATACTAAAGGGAGTCCTCCGGTTAGAAAATCAGTAACATCAGATAACAACCCAAGACTAGAACACAGGACAGAGCAACCAGCTATCAACCGAGATAAGGAAGTCACAAAAATAAATCAAAGCTAAAACACTGAAAATAGGGAACAGAGATGTCAATATGTAAACGGTGGCAACATTAAAACAAAAAAGAGCAACTAAATAATGTAGTCATAGATCTTTCGTATGGAGAAGAAGTCAAGGCAATATAAAGAAATAAAAGACTGGTTTAAACTTAGAAAAATAAGGATAAATATTAAGCTAACCACAAAGGAAACTAACAATTCTACACATCAAAATAAAAAACAAGAAAAACATAAAGACTCAGCAAATACAAAATCAACAACAGTGAAAAAGATGAAAAGAAAATACATAAAGAAAAATGATTCAGCACAGAAAATTAAGTGGAACAAAGAAACTGTCAACAACATACAAAAAAAGACATCAAAATGATAGCACTAAACTCACACCTATCAATAATTACGCTGAATGTAATGGACTAAATGCACCAATAAAGAGACAGGGAGTGGCAGAATGGATAAAAAAACAGGATCCATCTATATGCTGCCTACAAGAGACACACCTTAAACAAGACACAAACAAACTAAAACTCAAAGGATGGAAAAAAATATATCAAGCAAACAAAGATCAAAAAAGAACAGGAGTGGCAATATTAATCTCTGACAAAACAGACTTTAAAGCAAAATCCACCACAAGGGATAAAGAAGGATACTATATAATTATTAAAGTGTCAATAAACCAGGCAGCCATAACCATAATAAATATTTATGCACCCAACGACAGGGCTCCAAAAAACATCAAACAAACTCTAACAGCATTGAAAACAGAAATAGACAGCTCCACAATAATAGTACAGGACTTTCACACACCATTTTCAGTGAAGGACAGAACATCCAGAAAGAAGCTCAATAAAGACATGAAAGATCTAAATGCCACAATCAACCAACTTGATCTCATAGACATATAAACAACACTCCACCAAACAGCACCCAAGTATACTTTCTTTTCCAATGCACATGGAACATGCTCCAGAATAGACTACACATTAGGCCACAAAGCAAGCCTTAACAGAATCCAAAATACTGAAATATTACAAGGCATCTTTTCTGACCATAAAGCCATAAAAGTAGAAAGCAATAACAGAAAAAGCAAGGAAAAAAAATCAAATACATGGAAACTGAATAATACTTTTCTCAAAAGCTACAGGGTTATAGAAGAAATCAAGCATGGAATAAAAAAGATGCATAGAATCAAATGAAAACACATCCTACCAGAACCTTTGGGACACAGCAAAAGTGGTGCTCAGAGGTCAGTTTATAGCAATAAATGCACACATCCAAAAAGAAGACAGGGCCAAAATCAAAATGTTAAACCCAAGGTAAGTAAAGCATTACTGAGGAAGAACAAAGTGGGAGGCCTCACACTACCTGATTTTAGAACCTATTATAGCACCACATTAGTCAAAACAGCTTGGTACTGGTACAACAACAGATACATAGACCAATGGATCAGAATTAAGAATCCAGGCGTAAATTTATCCATCTATTAGCAGCTGGTATTTGACAAAGGCCCAAAGTCTGTTAAATGGGGAAAAGAACGTCTCTTTAACAAATGGTGCTGGCATAACTGGATATCCACCCACAAAAAAATGAAACAAGACCCATACCTCATACCATGCACAAAAACTAACTCAAAATGGATCAAAGACCTAAATATAAAATAAAATGATAAAGATCATGGAAGAAAAAATAGGGACAATGCTAGGAGCCCTAATGCATGGCATAAAAACAATATAAAATATAACTAACGATGCACAAACACCAGAAAAGAAACTGGATAACTGGGAGCTCCTAAAAATCAAACACTTATGCTCATCCAAAGATTTCACCAGAAAAGTAAAAAGACAAACTACAGACAGCGAAAAAAATTTTGGCTACAATGTATCCAATCAGGGTCGAATCTCTAATATCTACAAGATACTGCAAAACCTCAACAACAGGACAAATAACCCAATTAAAAAATGGGCAAAGGATATGAACAGGTGCTTCACCAAAGAAGACATTCAGGCAGCTAACAGGTACATAAGGAAATGCTCATGATCATTGGCCATTAGAGAAATACAAATCAAAACTACAATGAGATACCACCTAACCCCAACAAGGCTAGCATTAATCCAAAAAACAAAATAATAAATGTTGGAGAGGTTGTGGAGAGACTGGAACACTTACACACTGCTGGTGGGAATGTAAAATTGTACAACCACTTTGGAAATCAATTTGGCGCTTCCTTAAAAAGCTAGAAATAGAAGTACCATACGATTCAGCAATCCCACTCCTTGGAATATATCCTAGAGAAATAACAGCCATCACACAAATAGATATATGCACACCCGTGTTCATTGCAGCACTGTTCACAATAGCAAAAAGATGGAAACAACCTAGGTGCCTATCAACAGACACATGGATAAAGAAATTATGGTATATTCACACAATGCAATACTACGCAATGATAAAGAACAAAGATGAATCCGCAAAGCATCTCATAACATGGATGAATCTGGAAGACATAATGCTGAGTGAAATTAGTCAGTTGCAAAAGGACAAATATTATATGAGACCACTATTACAAGAAATCAAGAAACGGTTTAAACACAGAAGAAAACATTCTTTGATGGTTACGAGGGTGGGGAGGGAGGGAGAAAGGAATTCACTAACTAGGTAGTAAAGAAGAATTATCTTAGTTGAAGGGAAGGACAATACACAATATAGGGGAGGTCAGCACCACTGGGGTCTTAAAAGCTATCGAGCGGCCATCTAAGATGCATTAATTGGTCCCAAGCCACCTGGAGCAAAGGAGAATGAAGAACACCAAAGACACAAGGAAAATATTAGCCCAAGAGACCTTTTGGGGCCACATAAACCAGAGACTCCATCAGCCTGAGACCAGAAGAACTAGATGGTGTCCAGCTACCACCAATGACTGCCCTGACAGGGAACGCAACAGAGTCCCTGACGGAGCAGGAGAAAAGTCGGGTGCAGAACTCAAATTCACATAAAAAGATCAGAGTTAACGGTCTGACTGAGACTGGAGGTACCCCAGAAGACATGACCCTCAGACTCTCTGAGTTTTCCCAGAACCAAAACCATTCCCGAAGCCAACTCTTCAGACAAATAATAGACTGGACGATAAGACATAAAATGATAGTCGTGAAGAGTATGCTTCTTAGTTCAAGCAGATGCACGAGACTAAATGGGCAGCTCCTGTCTGGAGGTGAGATGAGAAGGCAGAAAGGGATAGGAGCTGGTTAAATGGACACAGGAAATATGGGGTGGAAAGGAGGAATGTGCGATCACATTATAGGGATAGCAACTAGGGTCACATAATGATGTGTGTATATATTTTTGTATGAGAAATTAACTTGAGCTGTAAACTTTCACCTAAAACACACACACACACACACACACACACACACACACACACACAAATCAATTGGCCACAGATGTATGGGCTTATTTCTAGACTCTCAATTCTATTATTTTGGTCTATGTGCCTATTATTATACCAGTACCAGACTGCTCTGGTTACTGTAGCTTTGTAGTATGTTTTGAAATTGGCAAGTGTGGGTATTGCTTAAAGGGTACTGAGTTTCTGTTAAAGTTGATGAAAAATTTGGAAACAAATAGTGGTGATTGCTCAACATGGTGAATGTAATTGATGTCATGGAATTGTACACATAAAAATATAGCAATTTTTTAATATATATTTTATATTATAAAAGCAATTAAAAAATAATAGGTTAGACTTATGCAAGCTGACCATGGGGAGGTTGAAATCTGGAGATTAGTAGAAATAAAATGATAATCCGCCTTTTTTTTCTTTCCTTTTCCTTTTGGGAATCGGATGTTAGCTTTTATATGAAAGGAAATTATGTCTGTAAATTCCATACTTTGAAATACTGGTTACTGAAGTTCTTGTTCTATTCCACTTGTTTGTGACCTAATCAAGCAACTCAGTATAAGTACTTTATATTTGAGGTATAAGAGCCTGATCCTTCTCACAGAGGCTATCGCTGTCTGCTCCCAAAACATTGGGTACACTCTTAATAATACATAATAATACATATGACTGTCATAACAGATATGACAGGTAGACCCTGTGCTGTCCCACTTCAGGGGGGTAGTCTACCATTCTTTCTACAAAGTTATATCTTATGTTGCAATTTAAAATATTTCTGGTCCAAACTCCTTGGCAAAGCCTTCTCTGATCATCCTTGCCATTCTGAAGCAATATTTCCATCTTGTGAACTTGACATATGGCACTTCGTTTTTACCATTTTTCACGCATATTAGATAATAAATTCCTATTTTTACTCCGTGAGTACATGTTTCATATCCCAATGTCATACTTTTCTTCCTGTGCCTCTAGAATCAGTAGTGTTGCCAGGCATGTTTCATTTTACATAAAGTGACAACAAATGTTTCTTAAGCTAAGCTATTTGCTCATAATGTCGCTCTAGGCACTAAATATGCCACATGCTTTTAATGGTGAAATATAGACTGAGATGGTCACTAACTTATTTAAAACATTTTCAAGCAAACTGTTTGTTAGTACTTATAAATAAAATGAGTGGCTGTTCTTAGTAGCATTTCCATGATTTAGCAGGAACTGAAAGATAAAAGCTAGAAATGATTCTCTCCATAGAATAGTGAGAGATTCAGTAGGAAGCACAACTGATTTTAAGGGTTTATGTGGATTTCAATAGTCTAAAGTCTACCTGGCTCCTGCATTCACGAATAATTTAGAATTAGAAATGTCCTTGATATAAAATAACTATATAAAACATTCCTCAGTAGAACATGCTTTTTTTTTTTATGGTTAAATCTTTTAGTGAAAATGAATAAAATATTTTTTACTACATACCACTAGGTTTCCAATGACCATGACCATCATGAAGACAGTAAGGCACATGGTTTGACCAGCGACCTCCATACAGTCCCACATGGTCTCTATCCACTCTCCACACAGCACGCGGAACACAATCAGGAAGGAGTGGAAGAAGTCATGCATGTGCCAGCGTGGGAGTTCACAATCATTGGAAATCTTGCAGACACATTCTTTGTAGCTCTTACCAAAGAGCTGCATGCCGACCACGGCAAAAATGAAGACGATGATGGCCAACACCAGGGTGAGGTTACCCAGAGCCCCCACTGAATTTCCAATGATCTTTATCAGCATATTCAAAGTTGGCCAAGATTTTGCCAATTTGAAAACTCGGAGCTGGAAACAAAAGCAAGAAGGCTGTTACTGACCTGCGTTGTAAAGAATCTGCAATTTTACTTACTGGGAAATTCTACAATGTAACTGACTCAATTATAGAATGACAAATTATTTGTGTGTCAAACTATCACCTAGCAACTGAAGAAGTTACTTGATACCTTTAGGTACTTCTTTTTCACTCTCAAATAGTCTGTATTGTAAATAAAATAATCATATTACAGTCTTATACTGACATTTTAATAATAAGATACACTAAATTTTATAGAATCCTACAGTAAGGATATGTAATATACCTTTTGTTCTTCTGTAAGGAACTAAGATATCTAAGATTAAATGGTGGTTAATTAGCAGAGACTGTTTCAGAGAAGTAGAGACTCTCTTTATTTAAAAGCACAAAGTGAACATATTGTTTAGTTCACTTAATGTACCATGCTGAAATCCACAAGTGCGAATAAGATTAACACTTAGGTTATATAAGGTATAAGAGCTAAGCCAACTAATTTCTTTAAATATTAAGATTGTTTTAATCTCATTCTATCTTTAGCTTGCTGTATCTTAGGCTGTATTTTAAAGCAGATTTATTATATTTAAAGCAAAAATACTTGGACTTAATTAATAAGCTGCAATTTTGTCAACTTTCATGCCTTTGGTGACTTAACTCATTAGGGAGTGTAAATGGCTCTCGGCCACTGTTTGACATGTTGGTTGTATTAGCTCATAGAGGCCTCTAAAGTACCATTTATGGTTAAACAACAGCAGCACTTTATTTCAGATGCTTCAGTAAATGTCAGGCTGAGAGCACTACATTATTTAGTGGTATCTAAGAGACCAAAGGAGTGAATATAAGAAAGTAAGTGTTTAATTTATTCCCAGAGAATAATTTAAGCAAAAGAGATTGATGCATTAGTAAGATATTAATATTATGCTTCCTATTTCTACAAGTTATATCACATCATCATAAAAGTTTACTAGTTTTTTTTTTTTAATTAATTGCCCATACTACTTGTCATACAATCATTTCTAATTTTTGTTTTATTTTCACATCCTTCTGGCTTCAAATTAGACCCATATCTATCCTTGAGGACTAGGGAAAGAAACCATAGCCCTAAGGGTTTTGACACAAATTTGAACTTTGAAAGTGGCAAGGGAAATTCTAAACAGTTTTCACATAAAGTCTTGAGATTAATCACCATTAAGATAAATCAGCCAGAGGAACCTGTCTTTGGTAACTATTTACAATCTCTTTCATTTGCTAATCACTCATAAAAAGTTAGAGCCAAATCAAATAGCAGAACAAAAAAACGTATCCAGACTTTAAATGGAAATGTGTAAGTGATATTTTGTCTCTTAATTTTAAAAGATCCGTAAACTTACGAAATAGAAAGAGCAAATGAAAGACACTTTTTAAAAAATTAACAAAATATAATATAGACAACTTTTCTCAGAGAGTGGACTTGGTGACTTGCTGATCTGGCTGAAGGAGCAGATGTGTGGGAGCGCTGTCTGCTTATTTTTACCCTCCCTTGTACATTTTTCCCAGTCCCAAGTCTTGGCTTCTATGGAAGCAAGATGGCAATGAACAACTCTAATTCCTGAGCCCCTGACTAAAAGGTGAACCCATCCTAGTTCTCAACCAAACCTTATGCGTGGTTAAGCAAACCTCAGCTAACTAAGTGTTAACTATGGTGTTATTTAACGGTGATTTGGGTTTATATGTGACTCCTTTCTCTACCTCCCATTTAGCTCCCATTTTCAATTGCTAATGAAAGAACATTTGACTATTCATTTGAATAAATTTAATCTGTCCATTAAAGCTAAGAAGAAGGAGAAATTATCACTTGGTTGCAAGGCAATCTGGTTTGCTTTATAAATGCATTCAAATAATATTATAGTTACTGGAAATCTTTTATTCTTAAATAAAAATGAAGACTAATTAAATTAATTATAAAAAATAAATATTATGGATACTCCCAGTTAATTTACCAGTCGGAATGATCGGAGAACTGACAATCCTTCCACATTTGCCAAACCAAGTTCCATTAAACTAAGGCTCACAATAAAACCATCAAAAATATTCCAGCCTTCTTGGAAGTAATAATACGGATCCATGGCAATTATCTTCAGAAACATCTCCGCTGTGAAGATCCCAGTGAAGACCTAAATAAGAAATATAGTTAATTTAAGAGCGAATACCCTTGAAAACATAAACTATTGTGAGAAATGTAATTTACACCCAACAAGTCACAATTAAATTATGAGTTTTAAAAATTGGCTTGGGCCCACGTAACTGTTACCCTTCAAATGCTTTAGATTCAAACCAGTAGTTAATTGTTCACAATATTTATGGCTTTTCAAGTTATAAAGAGTACATAGACGAAGACAATAAACTTAACATTTTCGTTTTCATATGAAAGGTACAGCTGACATTGTGACTACTGCTTAGTTCCACTCCTGATTTTTCTACCCATCAAAAAACTCACCAAGATCTCAAAGATATTTTCCTATGCTTCATTTTAGAAGTTTTATTGCTTCATTTTTTACAGTTAGGTCTATGATCCATCTTGACTTCTGTGTATGTTGTGAGGTTGGCGTGAGGTCCATTTCTTCCGTTCATTTACTAAGTGTTCCAGAATCTTTCTTGAAAACACTTCCTTTATCCTATTGAATTACCTTGGTGTCCTCATCAAAAATCCATTGACATATATTTTGGGTCTATTTCTGAACTACATTCTCTTGGTTAATATAGCTTTATAATAAGCCTTGAAGTCATGTAGGTTAATTTTTCCAACATTATTTTTTTTTATTAGTATTGTATTGACTATTTTAAGTTCCTTGTATTTTTGTGTAAATTTAAAAATCACTTCTTCAAGTTCTACAAAGAAAGTCTGCTGAGATTTTGATAAATTTGGGTAGAAATGATCTCTTAACAATACTGAGCCTTCCATCTCCTGAACATTATATATATATTTTCCACTTATTTATATTCTTTACTACTCTCAGTCATGTTTTGTAGCTTTAAATTAGAGGTCTTGCACATGTTTTCTTAATTTTATTCCTAAGTAGCCTGTGTTTTTTGGTATTATAGTAAATGGAATATTTAAATTCACTGTTTAGTTCTATTAATTGTTTTGCAGATTTATTAGAATTTTCTACACACATGATCATGTTGATAAACATAAAGACAGTTGTACTACATTTCAATATTTTATGTATTTTATTTATTTTTATTTTTACCTTACTGCACGTGATAGGACTTCCAGTGCAATGTGGAAAGGAAACGGTCAGAGTAAATATACTTGCCATATTTCCATTCTTCCTTGCTTTGTTCTCATTTATAGGGACAAGTATTTGATATTTCACTATTAAGTGTTAGCTGTAGGCTTTTCTTAGATGTCCTTTATCAGACTTAAAAAATTTCCTTCATTACTAGTTTACTGAGAGTTTTTATCATAAATGACTGTTGAATTTTTTCAAATGCTTTTTTTGCATCTACTGAGATAATCTTGTTTTTTCCCCCTTTATTCTCTTTATGTGGTAAATTCATTGGTTTTCAAATGTTGAACCAACCCTGCATTTCTGAGATAAACCTCACTTGTTCAAAGTGTATTACTTTTCTATCTATTGATGAATCTTGTTTACTAATATTTTGTTGATGATTTCTTTGAGGTTAGAGGTTTAAGTCTACCTAGAGGTGCTTGGGAGAAAGGTCTGGAAATCTACTTCTGACAAGTCAGCCATTGAAAACCCTATGGAGTACAGTTCTATTCTGACACCTATGGGGATGCCATGAGTCAGAATTGACTCAATGGCAATTGATGGTGGTGATGTTCATGTGGGGCACTATTCTGTAATGTTCGTACTGGGCTTCTTTGTTGTTTCTCCTTTTTGTTTCTCTAAGATATAACATTTTGTATTATTTATTTTTTAGTGGTTGCTCTAGAGCAGTGGTTCTCAACCAGGGACAATTTTCCCCCTAAGGGGACATTAGGCAATGTCTGGAAAAATTTGGTAATGTCTGGCAATATCTTTGATTATCATAAAAGGAGGGACAGTTGCTATTGGTATCTAGCAGGCAACAGCCAGGGATGCTGCTGAACATCCTACAACACACAGGACAGTCCCCCACAACAAAGAATTAGCCTATCCAAAATGTCCATAGAACCACTTTTGAGTGCTGTAAAGTTTGCTGTATGCATCCTTAAATTGACACAATCTTAAAATAACACAATTTGCTTAGAATTAATATTGTACCACGTTACATAAAATATAAGAACCTTGCAACAGTATAACTCCATTTGCCACCCTAATCACATTATGCTCATCTTTTCATATACAACTTCATATACAAGTATAAAAGTATAAACACTTGCTTTAAATAATCTTTTGGCTTTTAAAGACATTAAGATAAGGAAACCAACAGTCTTTTATATTTACCACATTTATCCATTTTTAGTGATCATCATTACTTCCTGTAGATTCAAATTTCCATCTGATGCTTTTCTCCCTTCATCCTAAAGACCTTCCTTTAGCACTTCTTGTAATGTAGCTCTGGTGGCAACAACGTCTCTCAGTTTTTGTTTATCTGAAAATTCTTCATTTAACATTAGCTTTTGAAGGACATTTTTACTGTTTGTATAATCTTGGGCTAATTTTTCTTTTTCTTTCTTTCTTTCTCTCTCTCTCTGTCTTTCTTTTTCTTCCTTCTTTTCTTCTCCTGCTTTTCTCTCTTTCATCAGGCTACTGTCTTCTAGTCTGAATCATTTCTGATGAGAAGTTAGTTCCCTGTATGTAATATGTATTTTTCTTCTGGCTGATTTTAAAAGTTTCTTCTCTTTTCAGCAAGTTGACTAAATTGTGCCCAAGTGTAGCTCACTTTGTATTTATCCTTCTTGGTGGTCACTGAAATTCTTAGATCTGTGAGTTAATGTTTTTCACCAACTTCAGGAATTTTTTGACCAATATTTCTTCAAATATTGGTTTTGTTCCATTCTCTTGCTTTTCTATTTTTGGGTCTCCAAATATTCAAATATTGGACCACTTGTTATTATCCCAAGGATCAGTAATAGTTAATTTTTTCTTTCAAAATTTTTTTCTCTGTTGTTCAAATTGGATAAATTCTATTGGTTTGCTTCAAGTTCAACAAACTTTTCTTCTAATATCTGAAATTTTCTTTTAAAACCATCAAATTTTTTAGTTTAGAGATTGTACTTTTCAGTTCCAGAATTTCCAGATGATTCTTTCTTATAGTTTCATTTTTCTCCATCTGTTTATTCTTAATGACATTTTTTCCCACAAATTCTTGAACATATTTCCTGTAGTTGCTCTGTCTTTTTCTCTTAATTCTAAAACCTCAGTCATCTCTAAATCTATTTCTATTGACTGATTTTTACTTCAACTATGAGTCACATTTGATTGTTTCTTCACATATCTTATAGCTTTTATGTAACATGGATGATGTGTTATAGAGACTTTTGTTTTCATTATCTTCCTTGGAAGACTGATTTTTGTTCTAGCAGGCAGTTAAATTATAGGTTGGTCACCTGGAAATTCTGGTAGGTTGTTTTAACATTTAGTTAGGGTGGGGCTATTTTGGATTTTCCCTTGGTCTTAACTGAAAACTCTAGTCCTCTGACATAGTTTTTACTCCTAAGGCATAGTTCATCTGAGGTTTCAAAGGAAAGTCCAAGGTGGTTATCTAATTTCCCTATCTTGGTTTGACTTCAAATTCCAAATTCTGTATCACCTGCATTTGGCAGCATCTGAGATATCTGCTCATTTCTTTTAGATTTCCACTGCTTTTTTCTGCTGGGCTTCTTGTTGTCTCCTTCACACTTGGTTTGTTTGGGGGTCAGCCAAGGATTTAAGAACTTGTGTACAAAATTGGTTTATATGTAGAACTTGGGACTCCTCCTCCCATGGTTCTTCCTTTTTGAGATTTTCAAATTAAATTTCCAAGCACTCTGACAACCTTAAACTTCAGCTTCTGATATCTTAAACCAAAGGGATTTATTTTTGAGTTCTAGAAGTCTGCACTGAATAGACTTGGGGATATCTTCAAGGGAATAAATATTATCAGTGTGGATCTCACCCAGTGTGGTTCCTTTCTTTCCAGGATCAAATCCTGTGCCATTTCTGCTTGCTTCTGGTTGTTCTTTATATATATATAT